>NC_046294.1:66553943-66856974 GCF_004115265.2 Rhinolophus ferrumequinum | reverse complement strand
ATAGCTTAAATTGGGTTACAATTTTATAACCCATGCAAACTTGTATTGAAGTAAATCAACCAACTTGCTGCATTTCAGATGAAACCTCAAAATGAGGATTTATTGGTTTTCACCCAAAGCAGAAGTTTATATAAAGGATGTAAACTTTTGCCCTACATACTCAGAAATTAAACTAAAAAGAAATCCAAAAACCCATTTATAGGTAATTTCAATTTGAGGCTTCTAGGTATGTAAGAAAGGTTTATTTAAGATTTAATAACCAAATTTCATGTGGGTTCTTTTTTGGGAAAGAGAACTTTCACATGGCATTAATATACTGTAAATTGTGATTTACAAAAACATTCTCACATCCTGTCTAGGGTAAAATTTTAATTTGTCCAATGAACTGTCCACTGAAAGAGAAAATGGTAAAATTCACAAATGAATCCAGCTATGCACGTTTTGTTTTGGAAACTTACTATTCCCAAATGCTCCCTGAATTTATTTTTGAAAATTCTTTGGAAAATTCAAGAAAAAATTGGTCTTTGGAGAAATACCTTGAGTGTTATATTTTATATGTCAAAGACGTATTGGATTTCTTGTTGATATCAGTTTCACTGACTTTTTATTTATTTTTCTTGTACTATTCATTGTTTCTACAGTTCAGTGTGTAATTAATCTGACATCTGACATTTTAAGATATCTCATGTTCCTTATGTTTCAAAGGGATAAAATAGATGTATATTTTTAAAAAAATGTTTTGTGTGCATTGGTCTCATTTGCTTGACTGTGTCTTCCAAATAATAGGCATTTTGTATTGGATGGATGGATGGATGGGTGCATGCGTAGACAGGTAAATGGACGGATGTTTGACTAGTGTGCTATGCTTTGAGACTCCAGGTGTCCGGTACAAGTCACAGCTTTACTATCTACTAAGTCTCTGGCCTACAGCAAATTAATGATCTAAATCTCTTTTTCTTCAAATATGCATAATATAGTTCTACATAGGGTTGTGGGGGATAAAATGAAGTAATACATGCAAAGAACTTTGATACCAAAATGAAGTAATACATCACATCACAAGTGGTACATAGTGAGATCTCAGAAATGTTAGCGAATATTATTACCGTTGTTAACAATAAATGGCTTTAACCAAATAACCTGTTTGTTTGTTTGTTAAATTTAAGAGTGAATAATAAAATGTAGAAATTATGAATGTATTGATTGTAGTACATTTGGGAATACCAGTATTTTTCTAATCATTACAGCTCAACCTCTTCTACCCATAAGAATACGAAGAGTACAATAACCAGTAGCTTCCTTTTCTACTTACAGAATTACAAGCATAGCTTAGGTATGAAAACATCTTATGTTTCACCATGATCCAACAGCTGGTTGTATTATGTACCATGTCTTTTTAAAGCATCACCATTGTACAGTTTTAAAAGTTGCTAAGTTCCAGGTAAGCCTTCTTAAAGCAGGTATCTTTCCCTCTAGGTGACAGAAGCTCTCATAAGGGGTGATAATATTTTAAAAGATCTGAAATGGGATTGAGATCATTAGGTAACACAACTTCACGTTTTACTAATTCTCACTCCAGACATCTCTACAGGAAGAAACAGCATGATTTTTAGGCAAAGGAGTAAACCACTGAGGTCTGCCCTTGAGTCAGTTTACCAAAAAGAAGTTCCTCAGCGCAGAGGAAGGGCGGGCAGGTGGAGTAAAGGACTTAGGTCTTGCTCAAAGAAGGATGGCTGTTCGCAAGGCAGCTTCAGCTTTTCTCCTAACATCTGGGAATTCCTTCTTGGCGGCGTGGGGTTAACAGCACTCTGAGATGGCTGAGGGAAAGCTGTGGATTCCTCAGGTGATGGCTCCAGCGAGGCCTGAGCCAGGGCGGCTGAGGTCCTGCTCCGCGCGAGCGTGGACACGCGCGCAGATTGTTGGAACTTGAGCAACACCTCCTGCTTTTTTTTCTACCCCATTTCTGTTTGTGCCGAGCTGGCCTTTTCTGGCAGGAAGTGCCTGCCATTTAAGGAGCGAGAGCAATTCCCGACAGCCGACCCCCCTCCCCCACCTCGCTGCCTTGCTTGCTTCTCATTGGCCTGCACGCTGGCCGGGACTTATCCCTGCGAAGGTTCGCATTTTAAAAATGTCTCCTTTTGTCAACTTGAGATTTTCCAGAATTTAAAAGCGGAAAGGAAGAGAGGAGTACAAGGAAGCTATTAAAGATATATTAAATAAACTCCACTGGGAGCAAGTGTGTGTTTAAGAGAGAATCTGTAACTTTTGCAAGGGAAGTTTTGGTGATTGCTTATTATTTTAACAAAGAGGTGTGTGTGTGTGTGTGTGTGTGTGTGTGTGTGTGTGTGTGTGTGTGTGTGTGTGTGTGAGATTGCTTATTTTAACAAAGAGGTGTGTGTGTGTGTGTGATTGCTTATTATTTTAACAAAGAGGTGTGTGTGTGTGTGTGTGTGTGTGTGTGTGTGTGTGTGTGTTTTCTCCCTGAACTGGAGAAGCAGATGTTTAAAAGAGACAGGCAGGAAGCAGTTCTGACAAATGAAAGCATTTTTGATTGAATTCATGAGCTAAAGTTTCCTGCCAGTAATTCATTCAACCCTAGGCTACATAAAAGAAAACCCCATATAATTGAATTTTAATCGCCTAACTTTTTAACACACAACCAGAACAGGCAAGTGTAGCTGCCACAGGTAAAACTGAAATAGTGCTGCAAGCTGATTTTAGATGATTATTTATTCGTAGTTTTAAAAAATTACGATACCCTTGCTTCTTACTGCTCCTCCTTTATCTGTGCCTGTGTGCCAGAGGCTATTGCTTATTGTCTGTATAAGTTAAAATCCTTCCTGCAGATTTTTTTTCTTTAAGCTGTTTTGTGAGCAGGTGCAGATGGCTTTCATGAACTGAGCCAATTGAAACGTTTTGTTTCAGCTTGCAGAAACTGAAATTTAAAAAAAAAAATGTACAACTGTGTTTTGTGCTGTATCTATAATTCAGCTGGAAAATGTTTTCCCCATTTTATGATGAAATCTGCCACCTCTGTTTCTTTCTCTTAATGAATTTGGTTTGTTTACAGCCTTAAGGAAATCTTGTCAGTCAAATTCCACCCTCAACACTCCTCCAGTATTTTTCAGTCTGATGATTTCACAGCCTCGGCCATTGCAAAATAAGGGTAAAGGAGCTTTTTTTTTTCTCAAATCCCTGGAGATTTTTAAGAACTTTTTTTTCCTTTTTTCTTCACAGTGTACTCAAGTAAACAATTTCAGGAAGACTCAAAGTATTGAGACTATTATACCTTTTCATAAGTATAATATGAAATAAATTACTTTTCTTAGTCAAGTCTTAGAATTTTAAACCAGGCAACAGAAAGTAGGGAGTCAATACATCCTACAAATCTTGGTTTGGTGCTTGCACTATTGAGTCCTCCAGCAAAACAAAGTAAAGAGAGAATTGATTGACTCCTTTGGCATACAGAAGGCTTTAGCAACCATGGTGGTGATGGGCTTCAATTCTCTTCTCCAATTACACTCACATGGGCACTAATGCAAGCCCATAAACCAAGTAACCATAACCAAAAGCCAGAATTTCACTAATGTGCAGCACTCTGAACTGAACAAAACCCAAATATTAATGTTGTAAGTGAACCAAAACATGTCCAAAATAGACTTGATGAACTAGTTCAAACAGTACAAGACTTGAACATATTTTCTAAAATGATTGAACAAAACAAAACTAGAACTTCAAAAAATTCCACAGATCTAACCTGAAACAAACCAAGAGCCCACTGGTTTGGATCTGTGCACTGACATTGCTTCTGGGATCCCAGCAGGAAATGAAGGGTTTGGCCTCTGCTCTTAGGTTGACCTTTGCATGGATGATTGTGTCAGGGACACTGACGGAGGCAGTGAGTGTTAGGGGGCAATACCTGTTATGTTGTCAGGCAGAGATACAAAACAGAGGACAGGGTTTCTGAACCTCAGCACTATTGGCAGTTTGGACCAGATAATGCCTTTTGATGTGGGGCTGTCCTGTGCATTATGGGATGTTTAGCAACACCTCTGACCTCTACCTACTAGGTGCCAGTACCCTCCCCTCCAGTTGTGACACCAAAAATGTCTCCAAACATTGCCGAATATCTCCTGGGGGCAAGATCACCCCCTATTGAAAACCACTGGAGTAGGGGAGCAGTCATCAGCCTCCTGTAATATTTCAAAAAGGTTTTCCAGTAGATATTGAAAAGAAAAGCTAGACACTTACCTGCCCAGAAGGATCACCTAGTAAAAAATAAAAGCTACTTCTGGTAAGTCCTCATTTTAGAGTTGGTTTTTATACTGAAGCAAGAAAGCTTTTATGTTGGAAAGACCATGTATTATCGTAAGGCAGAACTAGTGAAAATACTATAAGTTATTGGAGACATTTATAAATACACACTTATCAAAACTTTACCTCACACCAACATATGGTGTTGGTGAAAAAATGATTCCAGAATCTTCTGACCACACTGCAATCACTGTTTATCTTCATATTCTCAATGAAGTTGCAGAAATATTTCAACACATTGAGTCTGATAGTGTTTCTAGTTCACAGCGTAGGGAGATGCTCTTTGATGCAAGCTGCCTACATACCCTACAGTGAATTATATTATATATTACAATGCTATTTCAGGAGTATTAGACATATTAATTACAAGTTTTTAAAACAATTTTTGTGTATATAATGTATGCCTTTGAAATGAAATTTATGGTTATTCTGCACTTCAGTGAGACTTTTCATTTTTATATAATATAACAGTACCTTTCCCTTGGCAGTTTTCATTTGGTAGGAAGACTCATTTGTACATGAGAGCATTATTTGGAACAGTGGGTTTCGCCAAGATTATAATGTGGTAATTGCATTTAAAATTGAGCTGTGCCAAAGCATTGCAATAATAATAATAAATCCACTAAATATATAACACTGACACAGACAGTTCCTCAGCTTTTCTTAATACTGTGAAAAACAAACCAAATTTTCTATTTTTGTCTGTGAGGAAAACCTGGGGAAAGAATAATCACAGTATAAAATTGAACAGCTAATCGAGTTTTCCAAATGGTTTATTTTAATGGTGATTTAGAGTTCCAAGGCACAGACCCTTAGCTTTTATTTAGCTTTTGTCTTTAATGTAGATTATAAATCAAAGTGCTATATAGCCACAAAGAAAAAAGTTACTGGTGGATATTTCCTCATAGACTGAAACTAATGATTATGCCTATGAAGCCAAAATAACAAGAAACACTCCCTTAATCTCAATTGATTGCTACAACCACTTTGTTCAGAATCAACATTTTTCCTCTTTTACCAATGAGAAAACTGCAGCTCCTAAGTGGTAAGAAGACATGGGCAGCTGTAGTAGTTGTCAGAGAGTAAGGAATACTAATATTGGAGAATTTACTGGTATACCTACAACATTGAGTCCCCGTTCTGCTCCATCACAGGATCACCATTCTGCTCTTAAGACGTAGGTGCCATTGTTCTATTTTCTCACGATAAAACACAGACTCCAATTGGAAACTCCAAGTGGACAAGTTTGTAAATGGTAGCCTTTGAATTTGAAACCAGGGCTTCTGACTTTGTCTTTTCCTTGAATCCCCTGTTCCTTGCATTCAAAAACATATAGAAAACTAAAGATACATAAATTCACACTTGATAATGTATCAACTCCTAACCATGAAAAAGTATAATCACATCATATATGGCCTCAGTTTTTAGGAAAACCAAAACTCTCCAAGATCTTGATTCTGTCGCAGCAATCTGCTCTTACTCTGAAATTGGCCAAAACATCCAAAGTCTTTGTCTCACTCTGTTCTGGGATTTCTGAGGAAACCTACCTTAGAGAAATGGTAGCACTGATAGCAATGTCCTCCAACAGGAGTCAACAGCTATTTACTTCCATCTCTTCTACTGCCATTACCCAGCGAAAGGAAAAAATTTCACCTCAGTGAGCTGCAGCCTGGAGCCTTTTCTATCTCCTTCCAATGTATTAAATCATCCAAACCTCACACTTACCTTCCAGTCATTTAGAGAATAGCACAGCATTTCCTTGATAGCAGGCAGAGGGATTGGGCCATACAGTGGAAGCTGAAGCATTTAATAAATCAGTTCTCACATTCCTAAAAATGTTAGCATGGTTTACATCTTTTGTTGCAATTGTAGTTGTGTCAACCTGTGTTACTCCTGGCTGGCCAGTCTGTGCCTTTTAGGTTTAGTCCTGGTGTCACATGCTGTTTCTGGCTTGGACTTTGCACAAAATACCTCTTCATTCTCTGTTGTCTCCACAGTCTCCTGAAGCCCAAATTTGCTGCTTACTCCTTTGGGCAATGACCCTTCAAAAATCCCTATTAAATTCCTTCCTGCTTAGTTCTGTTTCTCCAAGAAGCTTCCAATAACTATAATCCATCAGTGACTGAATAATTTTCTATCCCATTTTGTGAACAGGTTCTTTATCTCACTGGCTCTGTTAATACCAGATACTTGAATAAGCCACATTTCTTGATTAATCTTGCAGTAATTTCTGGCTCATTAATTCATTAGCAGACAAATATTGTATGATCTCTCTTATATGTGGAATCTGAAAAAACTGAACTCATAAAAATAGAGAATAGATTGGTGGTTGCCAGGGGTTGGGGAGGTGAAGGAAATGGGTGATGACGGTCAAAAGATACAAATTTCCAGTTATAAGATGAATAAATTCTGGGGATCTAATGTACAGCTATAGTTAACAACACTGTAATGTATATTGAAAGTTGGGGTATGTCAGGAGGTTTTGAGACTCAGTGGCCCCGGGCAGGAATCGATTTTTTTCCCCCCTAATCAATGTTATAACGAAACAACATTGAACTAAAGGACATTATCTGAAGACCTGCTGTATATCAAATCATCACATTATACACCTTAAATATACACAATATTATATGTAAATTACATATCAAGAAAGCTGGGGGAAAAAACATTAGCAAGTGAGTCTCAACATATCATATCTAAAAAGGGAAGTTTTATCTATAGCAGTAATAACTACAATGAAACATTGGAAAGAAAGACGTTATTGATTCAGGAGCTGAACCGAAACTTCTTTTTGGGGGAGTTTAGGACAGTGACAACACAGCAGTCATGGAAATGCCACTGTGGAGACAGCAAAGCTTGGACTCAAAACGGAGATTTCATTTGAAATTGGGTTCTTTTTTCCTTTGGTCTCCCAAATTATTTCCAGAGGTTAGCCTCTTACAGAACAAATAGATCTTTTCTCGCTTGGAAGTAAAGAATGTGTTACTTGTCTTGAAACGTAACACAAATATTCTTTGGCTTTGTTTTGTTTTGTGTCTGATGAGCTTAATATTGTTCTTCTCCTTTATACAAACCCATCACTGGTTTCATATGTGAGGTGTCCAAGCATGAAATGCTTAAATCAAACTTGATCATAGTGTAAATAACAGTTTTATTGTCTCTTCCATATTAATGAAACCCACAGCTGAACAACTAAAGCCCTGTACTAATTGCTTGTCCTCAGAGCTGGGTATTTCAGGTCTAATTCTCTTTAGAACACAGCTGGCATGGAGTGTTCAAAAGCTTCTTTGGTTACTTTAACCACTTAAGTACTAATTTGGTAGCATGGAAAGCATTAGGCCCTGTCCATACAAGCAGTACAAAGCAGAATATTGAGCAATTTTCTGAATTTTATCAATGTAGTAAGTCAATTCAGTTGATGTTTCTAGTTAAAAAAAACACACAGATGTTTGACTTGTCAGGATGCATCCACACAAAGTGTTTGTTGAAATAAACATTAGCCTGGAGGATTCCTTTCATTGCAGAGTCATTCTCAACAATGAACAAGGTGTAAAATTTGGAAATCTATGAGCCTTGATGAAACTAGGCATGCTGTAAAAGATTATGCAGTTTTCCAAAAGGGTTATATGTACAACCAGACTCACTACATGATTATTACCTTAATGAATGAAGGAATGAATTGATAAATTTCGTAGCCTTTTTGGCCTGTACTGGATCCATTAGTTAAATGTTATACTCTTACTATATATATATATGAGTTCTGTAGCTATCCCTCCTTGTTTACTTATCACTTCATTAACATGTTTAGCTATTTGGCCTTGCAAGTAATGACTGAAACAATCCCTTTCATTTGGGCCTGAGATTTCATACATATTTATTAGAACTATCCCATTTGGGGATTTCACCTTTACGACCTTACTGCTATTGTTGATATAAAAGTTTGATCTGTATTCGCCCACAACACAGCTAGCAAGCTACGTGACCTTTCAAGCAATGTGAAAACTGCTGTTGATTGACAAAAACCTATGTATTGGCTGTTTCCTCTGAGCCTAACAGTTTGCTAGATATCACGGAAAACAGCTTCACCTGACATGGAGAGCCGACAATCTAATTGGAGAAAAAACAAAACAAAAGCCCAATTCATATGTAACAAGTTTAAAGAAATGAACTGTATTATGTGGTACAGGCTATTAGATAGAGCCAAGGATAAGAAGGTGTTAATTGTGTGGGATACAGTAAATCTCAAAGGAGTTCAGGAAGGTAGAGATCAACATGGGCTGAGGTCATCCAGGAAGACTTTCAAACAAACCAACAATATTTATAAGCCCCTTCTATGTTCAAAGCATTGTGAGGACTAGAGAGAAGTGTTATCACAGAGATGGGACTTACGCAAGGTCGGGGAGGATGAGAAGAATCCTGACTGGCCAAGAAGAGAAGGTAAAATACTGTAAAATACAGAACTTGGGGGAGGGATGGGCAAGGGAGAGCCACAGTTTGATAATCAGCTTAACACTGCAGCTCTTCCTTTGAAACTCCTTCGGCTGATGCAGATATGCCAGCTTAGATTTTTTTAATCCATTTTGGTTCTTGCTTGGTCTGCAAAATATTAACATCCAGTTCAGAGGTTTCTCTGTAAGAGAGAAAAGCAGATAGTGCTGTTCTTGGGGGTTTTGGAAGATGATCTAGCAGAAATGATAGACGGTGCACACTAATGTCTTTTTCTTGCAAAGAAAGGCACTATGTATTAAAAGCAAAGGTGCTAGCCAAACTATATTATGTAAATACAGAGAACTCAGCATACAATAGAAGATGTTTATGAGAAGATGTTAACCAAGCTCTGAATGTTATTGGTAGGGTTGCTTCTCTTTGGGTTTTATAAAAACTCTCAAGTGGCTCCCTTTGTTAGGCACTCCTTTCTGTTTTGAAATATAATGTTTTAAAGTGGGTGAGCATTCATTATGCTTTCTAAATTCCCTGTGCGCTTGTTCTTATTCAAAATCCCCTGCTATGGAGACCAACCAAGAACCAATCATTTCTGGTTCAGAGACGATCTGATACCCCCAGACAGCTTTATTTTCCAGGCAGAAAAGAAATGGAAGAAAAATGTTTATATTAAAGATAACAGACTTTTTGGTTTTAAAGACATAGTCATTGGCATTGAGGTCTGGTGCATTTTCGGCCATCTATTTAAAGCTCTTCAGGTGATTTTGCTTTTACGGTAACACACATCGTGTCTCAAGTCTTTTCTTTTGTCATGATAGCAACTGCAAAAGACCCTTGGTTGTTGCGGAGAGTTTAGGAGAGACTATGGTTCTATTATCATTTCTTTAATTGCATAGCCTATATCATGTGTCTAGAGAGAAATTGTATAATGCGGAATATGCCCATAGCACTCAGTTTCTGACGACGCACAGTCCCCTTCCTGCAAAGAAGTTTTGCCCTGATGTTTTGTCATCAATTCAGAGGGCTTTTTTGGTGTAAGGACTCCTGCCATTTCCCTCAGGATCCCGGAACTGTGGCAGAGATAGAATGCTCACTTACCAAACACATGACAGAAAAGAGCATTTATGTCTGGCACAAGCAGTGCAGGACATCTGTTCTAGGAAAGTGGGGGCCAGATGTGCTGCCTTGTCTGAAACAGATTTTACTGCTGTTTACATTCTCTCTCCAGCTCTAATCGGCAGCTTTCTGGCATGTCCATGATACGGTAGCGAGAGGGTATCACTTGGTTGTTAAATGCTAGAAATGAAGTGAAACGTTTCACTGTGAACTGGCGTTTTGAAGAAAGGCTTATTTTCAAATTGATTTGGATTCCTTTAAAAATCATATTATGAGGAAAGGTCTTTACCTGCTTTAACATAGAAATTTAGAGGGAATTAGTAAGGAATAAATGGTCACCTGGGCTAACCTCCTTCTTTTATAGATAAGAAGCCAAACTGCGAAAAGTGATTAGTTGCCCAACGTCATAAAGCAGTTTACTGACAGAATCCCATCTAAAATCCAGGTATCCTGACTTTCAGGATAAAGAAGTGACACAAGAGGGAAATTATTCCTCTAGATCAGGAGATAGCAAATTTTGTCCTTTAAAGGCCAAACAGTAAATATTTTAGACTTGTGGGCCATATGGTTACTGTCAGAACCACTCAATGCTGACCTGATATCCAAAAGTAGCCATAGACAATGTGTAAACAGTATGTCTGTGTTCCAATAAAACTTTATTTACAAAAACAGTCAGGGGCCACATTTGGCACACAGGCCATAGTTTGCTGACCTTTGCTCTAGATCTGAAGGAGGAGAATAAGCATGAAACTCTCCTTGGGAGCTTCTTTATGAGCCACATACAAATTTGATCTGTCATGGAGAATGTCAATTTTTCAAAGATCCAGAGGGTGCTATTTGTTAGACAAGATTGCTCTGTTTCAGGCAAAACTGACTCTTTTTATAGCTTTCCTGGGAAAGGTTGTTTATGAGAATTTCAAAATATTGAAGAGTCATTCTTCAGGATTGTCTTTATGTCACTATTGTTCCACTTAAATATGGAAGATTTATGTTCCTATATGCCTTTCAGAAGTTAAATACACTCACAACAGAGGTCTTCTGTTATTGTGGTTGGGTTTTGTTAACTTGAATAATCTCTTTAAAAAATATCTTTAAAAAATAAGCATATATCTTTTTATCAGCAACAGGATTCTAAAGAGTTTTCCAGTTTGAGAGCAGATAAGAAATAGAAATGAAGTAAAGCTTTTCTGAAAGATGCCTACATATATATATATATATATATATATATATATATATATATATATATATATATATATATACTTTTTTTTTTTTTTTTTTTGTAAAATTCCTCCTGGAACATAAAGAAAGCTTGAAGTTTTTTTAAGCTTGTGTGTCTGAGCGTGCATGCGTGCATGCATGTGTGTGAGAGAGAGAGAGACAGAGAGAGACAAAGAGAGAGAGATCTTTAGGAGGCAAATCAGAGGGGATACCTAGATCCGTAACAAGAGCTGGCCTCTAATGAAAACTTCCTTTCCCATTAAACTGCCCAGTGTCCTGCGACGTCCTGGAATTAGATGAGTGCACCCTTACTATGGCAGACTTACCGGGTTCTTCTATGCTCATACTTGTTTGGAAAGTGATCCTTTAGGAATTCTATTGTTTTTGCTGGTCTCAGTCCAGATGCAAGACTTACATGGAGGATGGAAAGACACACAGAGTAGGATGAAGGGAGTGTTGACTGAGCCGAGGAATAGGGAGAAGGGCTAGAGTTCTAATTTTGGAGTCTCACCTGCCACCATTTCATCTGAGCAAGTGCGAACTCCTCCTTCTGCCACCTCCCCACTTTCCTCCTTTCCCTCTTGTTCTTCCTCCCTCCTCTGTGCTGCTCTTCACTTTCCTCTCTTCCTACCACCAAACACTGATGTGGCAGGGGAAAGGATGATCTGTCAGGATTGATCTGGGAGAAAATTGTTTTCAGTCTTTTCTACTTCCTTCTTTACTTAGGTATTACACAGAATGGACAAAAGCATATAAATATCTTAACGTTTCCCCACTATCAATGTTGCATTTTCAAAGATAAAAGTTTTATCTATCTATAAAGGTTATTTGGAGAGTAATCGAAAGGAAAGTTATCTATTCAAAAGTTTCTTTTATTAGGAATTAACTACCAGAAAGCCTCACTTGCTGTGGTCATGTTAATCTCTAGAATGAATTTAGGATGATAAATAACTTTACACTAGCATTCATACTTGCATTTCTTTTGGTGATTATTTTACTTTTGATTTTTTTCTCAGTTTGCTTTAAAAATGCATGTCAATGTTCTAATTGTATAAATGATAGCATTACAAAAATTAGTCTTCGGGTGGCTGGTTAGCTCAGTTGGTTATAGCACAATGCTCGTAACAGCAGGGTTGCCGGTTCAATTCCCTCATGGGCCAGTGTGAGCTGCACCCTGTACAACTCGATTGAAACAACTACTTGACTTGGAGCTGATGGGTCCTGGAAAAACACACTTAAAATAAATAAAACTTAAAAAAAAAATTGGTCTTAAAAGGCAAATAATCAAAAAGTTAATATCCTTCTTCTGAAAGTAGGCATATAATAGGATGTTGAGTTCCATTTTATTTTGTTTTGTTTCATTAATGCTTATAGCTCAAAGAATAGGAAGACTTACTTCTTACTTTTCTCATCATTCTCTAGGTTTTATTCTGAAGGGCGTAAAAGGATGGCATGTGGACCAATCTGTAGTTCTAAGACTCTAATAAGGTGACCTAGCATTCTGGCCTCCACATCTGTGGACCCATGTCCATCCTCCTGTGACACATTCCCTTCTCCTTTTTTACAACCACCTACATTCCACCCAGACATGAAGTCCTCTCTTAAGACCATAGGCCTTTAGCAATCTCTCCTTGGATAATTGCCCACCACAATGATTCTTACTTTCTCGGAATTTCTGTAGCACTTTTAGTTTGTGCCAAACAATTCCTCACTTAATTATATGCTATCTGGGATCACTCTGTAGTGGTTTAAAGCATGGTGTTAAGCACATAATCTGTTCAGCCGTTTGAAGAAAAGGCAAATGGCTATGGGGAGCCAAAGATGTGATGTTTAGGGAAGGCCACAAGCATCCACAGGGAGGAATCATCTTGGGGGGTTTGTTAAAATCTGAGTCTGGCCCTGAAATTCACAACTACAATGACTGGAATGTTAGGAGACCATGCATTACTACATCAACCAGAGGCAAACTCACTTTCACCTGATTCATGGATGCTGATTAGAATGCCAGTTTATTAGTTTTCAGTATGAAGTATAGCTGTGTAATATAACTAGACTCTAAGTCTTCAAGCAAATGCATCATCTACCTCTGAGTAAGCTACATGAGTCCAATTATAGCTGTCAGAACTCTTGGTGAGCATGGAATCGATGCAAAAGTGGCTAGTCAAATGATTTGAATGTTCAAAGGATTAGAACAAGGAGACTGGTGTGATACATTTTTACCATGAGGATATTCTTACCCACAGGCCAGTAGTGTCCTTTGGTGTGATAAGCTTGGACACTCGACAGTGCTTACTTGGATGATTACTCTGTGGTTCTCTCAATGATCCTCTGAGTGGCCAAGCTTCTTTCCTAACGGCAAGTTTTTTCATAAGTTCTTAATTATAGCTGGTTAAGTTCCAGTTAAGCCTTAGTCTCCTGCAGTTTACTTTTCCCCCCATCTCTTCTCTGGTCCATTGTACGTAGGAAAATCTCATTTTTGTCATTTCCAAGTGCTCAGGGTGCTTCTTTTACCTCCTTCAGTAGGTACCATTAACTATTGAATGATTAATTCTCTTTCCAGTTCCAATACAAAATCTTTAGTGGCATAGACTACACCAACATTTATGTATTCATTATTTAAGAAACAAGCATATTTAGCATCTACTCTGTTCCCGCATTATTGAAGTTAATAAAGATATAGAGCTAGGTAAAATACAGTCCGTTCCCTTAGAGACGTCACATGTAAACGACAGGTGTGTAAAACAAGTGCACTAAAGTGTGTGGGGTGCGATGATGAGCACAGATGGTGGGACATTAAAGAGGAAATCATTGACTTCATTTGTGGGAATCTGGAGAGTTTATAGAGAAATATATTGATTAAAATCCCTTACATGGGCACTCTTTGCTTATAGATTGCCTTAGATATCAGTTCAGGTTATTAAAACCTGGACCTCCTTCTCATTTATGTCTGTTCACTTGTTATTAAATACTCATGCCTAGTCTAAGTTTGGAATGAAAGTGTCACAAGACACATCTTTCACTATTTCCTGATTTACTAAACATGGAAATGTAGCTCAGGACCTGAGCATTTGGTAATCTCATGTGACCATGAGAACATTAAATAAGGAAGGAAGTGCAGAAGTGAATGCAGTGATCTCTGACAACGCTCCTATCTAGCTTGAGAAGTAAGGTTTTAATTAGCCAGGCAAGTGTCACATCTATCTGCAGATATCACAGCATATTAAGCTTTAGTATCATCCCGTTTCCTGACAGCCATTCCCAAAGATATAGATGGGTAAAATCAGAGAACCAGGGGACTCTATAGCTCTCAGATTGGCCAAAACCGAATCAGCATAATTTAGTGTTGTCAGTCTTGAAAATCAGGAAATCCAAGAGATAATCATCACTATATGCTTTTTAGTAAATCATTTAACTTCTCTGTGTATTCATTTATCCATCTGAAGAAAGAGAGCTAGTATATGTAGTCTTAATCTCTGCATATAGGATGCTATAAAGTAACTAAGATTCAATCCTAATCCTCCAACATTTTAACTACTTCAGTTGCCTAAATTGGAAAGCAATATGTATAAATCACTGAAAGAACAATATGTATAAATCTTTAAAAGAGCATTAAGTGAAGTAATGCATTTAAACTGAGAATCAAGATGTACATCTATATTTGAAAGAACAAAAATGTATAAATCTTTGAAAGAGATTTTAATGCATTTTGATGCACTTTTGTAACCTGGAAATTTTTGCACAAATGTTACCACAAATGTTGTCATCATATTTGTATTCTACATAGCACAAGATTTTCTTTCTAAAAATGGAACTAAGGGACAATCAGTCATATTATGGGAAATTTTTCATTAAATGGCCCATATTTCATTAAGTGTTTTTGAAGCTATTTCAATTTTCACATTATCCTATTGAGGATAACAATTCTGAAAACTTGCTAATGTGATAAAAATAATATTTGTATCCTAAGTATAATACTTTCCTATTTAAGAAAAGGTTTCTCTAGTTTCAGGATACCAAAATATAGCAAATAAGTTTGTGCCTTCCATATCCACACCCACTTTCCTGCCTTTGATTTCTATCTGTGATTTTGTAAGACAAAAATGCTATATAAAAGTGCAACCAAGCGACTACATTTCTCTGCAAACCCAAAGATTCCAGTTTCTTCAAAAATTCAATACCCCAAATAATGGAAAATTTCTGGAATAGTAGATTTTATTTTTTTTCTGGTAGAATGGAATGAAGTGCTTGTTCAGGTTTTTATTCTCTATTTGTCTGAAGCAAACATTTGTAAATTCTTACATGAATTAATCAATTTGTATGTATTGATTAATGTGTTCAAGGCACCAATGCAGGTGCTGTGGGGACAATACAAATAGAAATCAACATTTCTATACCCAGGACACTTACAGTCTAAATAGAAACACTAGACACAAGGCGGGAAATACTTTATAACGTGACATGTAAGGCATTATCCAATAAAGGAGCATCTAAGTAGAAAGTGGAGACTCAGAGGGCTCTATGGCTCCTGAGGTTTTTGGAAGGCCTCCTGGAGAAGGAGTTAGGAACTCTGCAGCATCCTCCCAACTGCTTCCAAAAACATTAATTAGAAAATACGCAAAGGTATAATCACTCTTTCTAGGAAACAGTTACAATTTATTTCTTCATGTGTTTAAGTACGCTTTCCATTCAGTATTGTTTTCTTTTTGCCATTCATAGATGTCTTAGTGGTTTGGGTTGGATTTGTGATTTTCTCCTCTCTTGACTTATCTGAGAAATTCTGGCAGTAGCCAGGTTTGGGATGTTTTTGTTCAGACATTCTTAAGTTATTTGGTAAGAAGTAAAGCCTTTGTTGCATTTTTTTGCTTAGAAACTGCTTTTTTCTTTTCTCTTTCTTTGTTTAAACCCTGAACTCAGAAAAAGCTCTCTATTGCTTGTTCTGCGAATCAGTATCTTTGGAGGTGAGAGACTAGAAAACATTTGTTTTCAACTAGAAATAGCCATATTTTCAGAAAAGATTTAGTAAATTTAAAATATATCCAAGATAACCTTACAAGAGAATGCATGCACATGGTTACATAAAAGAGAGCCTAGTGCTTTCGATGCCCATATCAGCAGGCCTCAGAATTGCTTGTGAACGACTGGAAACCATGGCCATCTGCCAGCCAGAAGCAACATCACCAGAATGGAATTCACAGTTACACTGTTAAGACTTATAAATACAGTGAGGGTCCAGGAGCCAGGACCTTCAGGCAAATCAGGCTTGTCTGGTCTGGTCTGGTCCGGCTGACTGAGCAAAGCAAGCCCGCTCTTTGCATGAGGCCTTTCTCAGCATCAGTGACTAAACTCATTTATCCCCAAAGCTAAAATGTCCCAAGGAATAGGGGGGCAGTGGACATCCATTTTCTGGCCAGACACTGTCCTAGCTACAGCAGAAAGTCATTCTAAGAAGAAAGTCTGGGGCGGGTGGGGGGGGGTGGGGAGTGGTGGTGGTTATATCATTTGTCCAGGGACAGTATGTGGAAGTTGGGAAAGTGGGACCATTTTTAGTGTGAATTCATTTGTCTTCTGGCTTGGCCTTTCTGAGAAACTGTACCAAATCCTAGGAACTGCGTGTTGTCGTGAGGAGAAAAGCAAGATAAATGAAAGAACTGTATGTATAGATAGGTGTAGGAAACTAAGAATGCAACCTGGTGATTGCTGCAAGGGATGAGTGCAATTAGCTGATGCTAGAGGGAGTGAAGCAGGCAGCGAAGATGACAGGAAACCAGAAGTGTTCAGAAGCTTAGCAGATACATACTCAATGGGTTATTTCTCCCCTATCCTGAATGAGAAGGAAAAAAATTGGAGAAGTGAGTTTGTATTGATTTCATTTGATGGAGGCAGAGCCATAGGCAATAACAACAACGGTAATAATGATACACACTTATTCTATGCCAAGTATCAAGCTAAACACATTGTATGTATTTTCTCATTTAAACTCATGACAGTCATGTGTGGAAACTACTATTATTATCTCCATTTTACCCGTGAGGAAACTGAATCTTAGAAAGGAAAAAAGTATGCCAAAGGTCACATAACTGGAGAATGAGAGTATGGTCTTTGTCCCCAAATATGCTTAACTTTAGAGCTTAAGCTGTGAACACACACTGTACTTCTCATTCATTCATTTATTCCCATATTCATATATGTATTGTGTAAGTACAATGTGCCAGGCACTGAGCTACAATGAAAGAGAAGAAAAGAGATCCTCTCTCTATTCTCTTGGAAAGAAGCTTACAGTTTAGTCATGGATGAGACCTGTGTTTATTATTCATGAAATAATCACAGAAATACATTACTGTGAACTGTGACAAGTCATAGTAAGGAAAGGTGATAGGGACAAGAGAAGACCTAGGTACTGGGGTAAGCATAGACTTGTTTTTAAGGGGCTTGTGAACTATGATACGCAGTGTTAAGGAAAGGTGTACATACTAAGAAAAAGTGATGTTATTTGGGGGAGTCAAGGAGAACTTCCCTGAGAAAGAGACACATGCATTTAGATGGGAAGGATTAAAGGTTGATAACTCAGCAGAGAAAAGAGCATTCTGGGGGTTTGTGGGGAGGCTAGCAGGGTCCAGAGCCTAGAAGCTGGAGAGAGCTGATTTCATGAATACTTATTGACAGATAATATAAACTACTGGTTTGTCACCTTTATTGTATTTCATATTCCTTAATTGGACCTAAAATGTCTTACTGTTTCCCAAATGAATCGATATGAAGATAATTTCACTGTTCTTTATGTAGTTTTTGTTTGTTTTCTACTAATTTCATCTGACTTGTATTTCAAGGTTTTAGAGAAACAAGAGCCACATCTGTCATTGCTGCTATAGTACAGTCTCTAAGCTTACATACAATTAAGTACTTACCAAATGCATTTTATGATAAAGAGAAAGAGGTGGTAGGAAGATAGTAAATGTCTATTCGGAAAATAACTGAATTTAGTTGCTTTAACTGATATACTCAATTAGGAATTGACATTGCCTGTAGAAAAATCTGATCTGTATATATAGTACATGAGCTAGGAAATAGATTCATTTTTAATTTTTGCTAAGTGAGGCTTTTTAATATTCCTTGAAACTAAATGGAAAATTTTCCAAATTAATGCTCAGCAGTTTGGCATGTGGGGGGAAAAACTCTTTCCTCTAAAGCAGCTTTTCCAGGGAAGAGATTAGTATTAATTAGGGGATGTTTTACTAATGGAATATTTTTCTTGCCATTGATGTCACTGTCCTTTATCCCTGAGGATAGCATTATCGACAGTGCTGGTTCTTACGTGTGATAGGCTATAGGCAGTCAGACCATGTTACAAAATTCCATGTGTCACACACCCTGAGACAACTGTCTCTGGTTTAAAAGCCTGAAGCAGTTTGTCAGGCCTGGCATTGTTTGGACCCCTACCTGGTAAAATCATAATTGGCCCAGAGCCTTTTCTTGAATTCCACCCATATTTTTGTTTTCCTCCATTACACAAAATAATTCTTAAACCTTTTCACACAATTCGGTAGGGCTCCTCAGATTGACATCAATACTTTTATTGTCTGTGGTGGAGAACATGGTGCAGAACACTGGAATATGAAGATTTTAAAAACATGCACCCTATCTTATTTACTTTGTATTTCAAAGACCCAAAACAGTGATTGGCTGCTAGCAGACAATTTAATAAATAGTTATTAAGCAACGAGTTGACCAAATGAATGACAGTCTTGTCCACTGCAGTTAGCCAGTGGTGGTTTCCAGATCACGACTGTTGACAACCACCTCAAATTTTCTTGCTACTTTTAGAAATTAATAATCATAGATTTAAAACTATGAATATCTACAGTGAGAATACCCATAATATTTCTATGATATCTGTAGCAGTTATCTATTCTGAATAATGAATTACCTCAAAGTTTAGAAGTTTAAAACAACTAGCATTTATTTCTTATCTTGCAGTTTCTGAGAGTCAGGAATCTGGGAACAGCTTAGCTGCATAGTTAGTTCTGGCTCAGGGTCTTTCATGAGGTTGCAGTCAAGCTGTCAGCTGGGGCTGCATTCATCTGAGAGCTTGAGTAGGGCTGGGGGGTCTACTTCCAAGCTCATTCATGTGGCTGTTGCCAGGAGACCCCGACCATGTGGGCCTCTCTGTAGGGCAGCTTGATTGTCCTCAGGATGTGTCTGCTCGCTTCCTCAATAGCGAGTATCCAAGAGACATCACTTTTATGATCTAGTTTTCCAAGGTATGGACCATCACTTCTGCTTTATTCTGTTCCTTAGGGTGGGAGTGCTTCACTGAGTCAAACTTACATGCAAGGGGAGGGTAATTAGGTCCTACCTTGGTAGGGAGGAGCACCAAAGAATTTGTGGACATTTGAAACCACTAAAATATCTAACTATTGAAATCCCTCTGTTATATTAACATAAATTGCATGCTTTTTTAAAGTGGCACAATATATCACAATGTTCAATTTGTCAATAAGAAGTGCTTTTAGACAAAGTGCTTTTCCTGGAAATCAGCAAACTGTTTTAAAATACCAGTAATCTTATTTTAGAAAAACAACCCAAAAAATCACATATGAGCAATCATGAGAGTAAGAATCACCAGTACTTGAAGAATCCAAATAATTACTTTAATTTTATTTTATTTATTTTCTTTTTATTCCTCTGAAGTAGATTCCAACAAATTCAGATAAAAAAAAAAATTTAAGAATATCTACTTTGTACCAAGTACTATGTTACATGCTGTGGGAAGGGGACAGGTATGTGTGCCAAGGTGAAAAGATATAGCCTATCCCAAAGAAGCTGACAGTGGAGCAGAGATGATGTACACACACACACACAAAACTTGATATTGTACCAGGCTCACTGTAATGAGTTTCCTAATAGAACTGCAGAGAAAGTGCAATGGGAACCCAAGAGGAAGAAAATTCATTGAAATTCGAAAATGAATAGACCTTGCAAGGAGTGCCACTTGAACTGGGCCTTGGAAGATGAGGCCATCCAAATACAGTGGTACCTCGGTTTTCCAACGTAATCCATTCCAGAAGACCATTTGAGTTCTGAAACGTTTGAAAACAGCCCACAGCTTGGTCTCAGGATCTTGCACTCAGTGGAAGCCGTGTGACATGTTTGACTTCCGAGGCATGTTCGAAAACTGAAGCATTTACTTCCGGGTTTACGGCATTCATAAACCGAAATGTTCGTCAACGGAGACATACAAAAACTGAGGTACTACTGTAGGTGGAACTGTGGTTGTAAAGACATAGCAGTAGGAAAGTATGGATCTCCTGGGAGAATAGTCATGGAGTGGGAGGAATGTTGGAATTTAAGACTGGAAGGAAAATTTCATCGAAGTTGAATGATATAAGAAGGTACACTCTGGGAAGAGAAGAGCGACCAAAAGGCTTTGAACAGATGGATTATGAATGAATGGATTGATACTTTAAGAATTAACACATGCAGAAATATAATAATAATAACTGTTTTATACTTACTATCTGCAAAGCACTTTGCATGTATTATCTCTAGCTCTCAGTGCACCTTATAGGTGTAGGTATTTGCATCAATGTTTTACTGATTCAGAAACTAGGCTGACGTAGTTTAACCAAATCACCTTGCTAGTGGTGGAATTGCAATTAAAATCTTGGATGGTCTGACTCCAAAGATCCATGTTTCTAACACACATATGTAACTCTTTCCTATATTATGAATAACATATAGGGGGCATATTGAAGAATACATATAGATTGTCAAAAAATACTGTAGGAAACTGATTGTGGAACCAGAGAATGTAGTCTTCTTGTTTCTTACTTGTTTATCCCTATCTATAAACCAGATTACCTATCGCGAACATACATTATGTTGCTAGGAGGGAGAAAATCCAGTCCTGTTGCACTGAAACCAATCCACATAAGTAAATAGTTCAAAAGAATAGTACTATTCTAAGCTTCAAAAAGAGGAAAATACCTGAGCTGTCCTGCTCCCAAACATTTGCAGGGCTCAGGGCATAACAAATGCAGGCTTACATACAATATGTCTAAGTATTAAAACATAAATTAGGCTAACAGTTAAACATTCTCTGTCTCCCTACCTTGACAAATACACATTCATAATAACAAAACTGAAAAATATATGGAAAAGTATGGTTCTTATATAAAATATCCAGTGACTGGATTTAATTATTGTGTACATCTGGATATGCTGTTGTGTTGGTGATGTTTCCGTGAAGAATAAAATTAAGTCATACACAATTAAAAAGGATTAATCCATAAAATATATTTGATTGCCTTCATGTCTACAAAATCCCGAATATTGTCATAAACAAGTTTTTCATATGACTTGTTTTTTATTGACTGCAGTGATCTAAATTTTAGATTCTAGCATATTAAAAGTAAACTGTAATATTATTGAAAGTTACACAATTTAAATATATTTTCATCAAAAGTGTAAATTATACATAAACATGGAAAAAGATAAAAATTAGTTTTGTTCTCGAAAGTTCTTTTTCTTCTAAAATAATGAATTTTCTGTAAATAAAAGGTAAAATTCAAAGTATAGTTGACGAATGTAAAATTTAAATGATTTAAATGAAGCTGAAATTTTATTTTAGTTTTTGAAAATTTAATGAAATCTTATTAAAGATTTTTATGAAGATAAAATGATTAGCAATTCTAGCATTCAGTGTTGCCCTAATGGATCTCTATGACACAAGTCACTTCTAGCCCTACATATATTTATTTAACTTTAAGAGTAATAGGAATTATTTAATATCACAAGCCGTTCTTCTGCCACAGTGTGCAACTGTTGGGAATATCATGCTAATAGGTGAGTACTTCCGGAAGCAGGAATTAAAACATGAAAAGAAGCAGCAAAAAAAAAACGGAAGCTCAGCCCTGCTGGGAAATGATACCTCATTATCCTTTGTATTCATGCTGAGAGGAAAGGCTTGACAAGTTAATTAATTTGTCTTTTTCTTACCTAAGTGCTTCTGCTGCCCAAATCTCCCCACCCTCTAAAGCAGTGTCCTCTGACATTCAGAAGACACCTTCCCACCCTCAGGCTGAAGCCACTGTGAGCTCCCAAGACACAAAGCAGAGCTGCACAGTCACGCCGCTGGAGACTGAACTGGGCTGCTCACAGGAGTGGATGGGCCTTGAGGGTGACGCGGTACTGCGCAGCACTGAGCGCCCAATTCCCAGTGACCATGGGCCCTATGATAAATATACTAGCGTGTGTTTGTAACACTCGTGACTCTCTAAAGTGCAAGGCCCAGGCTCTAAGGCTGGTGCATCTCCTGAGCCTCGCTTGAAGTGATTCAGCTCTCTTCGGTTTGCAGCAGTGGGCGTACACATCTGGTTGAGTTAGTGGGCAGGAGTGGGTATCAGAGGGAGAGGCTGCCAGCCTGAAGTCTTTACCTGTAAACATTTCCCATTGTGAAACAGTCTGGTTTTAATAAAGTCGCCAGATTCTACCAGGAGAAAACAAAAGATTACAAGGGCCCAAATGAATATGTGACAAAGTAGAGTCGGAAACTAGGAGGAAATGAGGTGAAACACAAGGGAATGATGTACTGGAAGTAGGGAATGAAAACCAGTCAAGAATGGAAACACCTGAAAAGCAGTGCTGGAAACTTCACTCACTCCTGCTGTACAAGAGATCTGCTGCTATGTGTACTGACCTTGCTCTTCTACTCACAGCTGCAAGTGTGGCAACATTTAGCTGTTTTCTATTAACACTGAAGTACTCCAAGACTTTGGAAATCTTCAAGAGCGAAATCAGGACCAGAGAACATTAAAAAAAAGAAAAGCTTGACTGAACTGCCACTCAGATCTTCCCTATATTGTGCAGAAGCAAACAGCTAAATAGTGATTTTGGTTTTGTGGTTAAAGACAACTACCATGCAACTTCTTAAGTGGTTCACGGCTGCCCCTGTTTTATCCGTATCATTGAAACAATATTTCCCACTTTTCTCAGAGTAATAATTTTAAAGGTGGGGTCTCTAACCTCAGGTACAGTCTGGCCCCCACAGTGTTACACTGGTCCCATAATGACAGGGGATACAGAGCAGATGGGTCAGCCTGAAGGCTGTAGGATGAGGATTTTGCTCATGAGGCCAAATAGGACACTAGAGAAGGAGAGTCCAAGGGCTGTCTCTGAGTCTTGATGGGTTTGGAATGACTTTAAAGTTATTAATCAATAAAAATAAGATAGGTGGGAACTTGGGATCATGTTATTTTCTGTGGGTAACAATGGGAGTGGCAAAGTCCATTGTTGTTAACTCTAAACAGTAGGAAAGTATGAACTCTTTCACCCAAACTCCCATAGTTTATGTCACTGGCTTTCTGGATGGCTGCATTATAAACTGTGGTGTGGTGAAATCATTATTTATTAGTGACCATAGTATAATAACACAATATTATAAACATATTTTAGGGGAAAACATCTTCTGAGTGTTCAATAAATACTTGTTGGATAAATTCTTGTTCGTTAATTGACTTAACAAATGTTCGTTGAATACCTGTTATGAAAAAGGAGCTGGGTCCTGAAACAAAAATGAATTTGTTACAGTTGGAGCCTTCCAAGAGATTATGGTTTTGCAAATGTTATACTGCTGATGAATGAATGACCCAATTTTTAATAATTTATTACATAAAGTATTTTTAATTTGATTTTTGGGAAAAAAAAACAGGAGAGAACTCATAGGCTGTACTTGAAACTTATATTTTATTTTTTAACATGTCCCAATATTAAGAAAGCCATACTTCTCTCCAAGTTATTCTGTTGATTATAATACAACTGGAAGTAAAACGTTAAAAACCCAATCTCACACATGCTCCAGGATGCCAAAAAATCATTTTGCATTTTCCATGGCATTTTTTTTTAAAGTTATAATAAGGAAAAATAATATGTGTGACTTCAGATTGCAGGAAAGACGCTCCCACTTAGCTTTTAAGTTATGTAACTTCCTCACTGATGACTGAGAGAAAAGTACAGAGGCAGCAAATAGTCAATAAAGAGTAAGGCAGGAAGTGTGTGGTGACTCCACTCCCAGGAGGGCTCCCCATGCTGGTGCCACTAAGGAAACGAATCTCTAAGGCAGTTAAAGTTTTCCTGCTTCTCACATAATACCGAACAGAGCACACTGCAGTTGTTTAAATGTGTAGGTTTAAAGGAGTACAGAAAAAAAGAGAAATAAGAGAATGGAATTGTTACCTTATAGAGTAAATAAGACTCACTCATCTGTCTCCAGGCAGAGCTTTCCGATATATGGTCAGCTGGGAATTGGGAGTCTCTGTCAGCTCTCAGATGCTGATTCTTCAGTCAATTCACACAGGGCCTGATAAGCTGTGGACACTGAGAAGAGTGTGGTTTCAAAAAAGATACTATAATGATGATGATAATAACTACCAACCATCATTCAGTCTTCACCAAAAGTTGACACTACACATGCATCATCTCAGTACTCAAAACAGCCCAATGAAGTATTATTAACCCCAATTTACTAAGGAATAAAACCAATAACTGAGACTTAGAGAATGTATGTGTCCAGGGTTACAAAACTAAGAAGGGGCAGAGCACCATTTGAAACCAAAATTGATCTAACTCCAGGGCTCATGCTCCAAATCACACTGCTATGCTACCACTATTATCTACATTTTTTTCCTCAGCGAATTTATAAACGAAAGGTCGGTTAGACTATTAAACAGAATATGTTGAATGTCAAATGAATGGCGTAAACGATAAACGCTGGAGAGACGGGGTGATAGAGAACTCATGTCTGAGGTGATGTGGGAAGTCGTCTTGAAGCTGACGTCTGGTTTCTGAAGAATCTGAAATGCTTAGACATGAAGATTACTCAGGAACTGTTTTGAAGATGGCATATTTTATCATCTTACTCATCTGGACTGGTACTTAATGAACATTAAAGATTACAACAAAAACAATGAGTTCCCACTACATGAAGGGCATTATTTTTGTCACTTTAAAGCTCTTTAGCATTCTTTGAGAAAGGACTGGTTAGTCTCAGTGCCGAGATCCATTATACCCCGTGCCAGATGGCTGCTCTGGGGCTTTGGGACTGACCTGTGGAACAGTCTTCACTTTTGCACATAATCGTGAAAAGAATGGTCCCAGGGGAATTTTGCAGACCTGCCATCTGAGAATAATGTAATTCCAATCATAATTCAGTTACCCCCAGATAGAGGGTTGCCAGATTCAGCAAATGAAAATATAGGAGGCTCGGTTAAAGATGAATGGCAGCTAAGCAACAAGTAATCTTTTAGTACAAGTATGTCCCAAATGTTGAATGAGACATACTTACACTAAAAAAGTTATGTTTTTTATCTGGAATTCAAATTTAACTTGGCCCCTATATTTTATCTGGCAACTGTAGCGAGATTAGGAATTAGAGGGAAGATTCTGAGATTTGAATTTATGTAGCATATATAAATACTCCTCTGTTTGAAAACATCAAATCAGTTAAAAAAAGGAAAGAAAAATTGTCACTGGTGCTACACACCCCACGAAATGGGTTCCATTTTAACATGAAACCCATGGAGCAGGAAAAAAGTTACATCACAAGATGATTGTGTGGAATCAATATAAAATCTGTGTTTTTATACCTTACATATTCACTCAAGGAATTCTGACCTTGTAATAATAGCTAGGGTTGACCCAAGTAAGTCACTTGCTCTTTATCAAGATAAAAATGCATTTCATGTCATGTACCCTGAGGATAAAAAGGGACATGCTGAAAACTGGATTTCCAAGTAATGCCCCCATTAAAGATGACAATTAAGTGGGGTTCACTGAGGAGGCAAATGCCTTCAGATTGTAAGAATGATGATTGTTTTTGGAATTGGAGTCAAATATCAGCCTTTAAACCAAGTTAAAGCCAACGCTGCAGCTGCCTTCTGTCACTGACACCACTGTGGAAAAATTCAAAAGGCACACTCAAAATTTTTTTCTAGTGCATTTTTTCAAAACAACTCAACATTACTACAAGTGCCCCCAAAGCAGAAAGCAAATATATTTACCTATTAAATGCCCACCTTGCCAGTAATTATTGGGTAAGGAAAACTATTACGAAAAGAAATAATGCATTTTGAGAGAACATAAAGCATGAAAGGTAAAATGGAATCTTGAAGGAAAGACTTTAAATTACATTGAAACATAAATCCTGTCAGGTCACAATCCCATAGATTACGGGCATCTACTAAGCCTAGATAGTTTATAATACTAAAATTATTTTAATCTTCCTATGGAATGCTTACCAAGGAAGTGCTGAATTACATTGGGTTAATACTTCTAAGAATGAACAGGGAAGAAAACGAGGCATAAGTTAATGTAGTGACTACACAGTAAAATCTAATGTTTGTAACATATCTGAAGCAGGCTGTGGGTATCACAAGATACAGCACTCCATTAGGATGACATATGCTCAGCTATGTAATCACCTGGCAAGTTGCCAACCATTATTCACCTTCACCCATTCCTGCAATCATCTCTGACCTGTCATATTCTTACCATAAAAAGAGAGGAGGACTTACAGGCTGAGTCTGTAAAATAGGGAGGAAACCATAAAAGCAAAAGCATAGACATGGCAATGAGGGGAGATGCTAGAATGAATCCGTTATCAGTGAATGCTGTTCTCTGTATTGAAGCATTGACTTTCAATATGGCGTCTCTCACAGTCTCTCTACCTGCTATGCCCTGAGTGGGAGCAGTGCAGGACAGCAGTCAGCGCTGTGTGAAGGGTACCTTCTGCTCCTTGGAGTAATCGTCGCCATGCCCTATGACGTTTTTTGCTTTAGATGGACAATGCATTTGCCCTTCGATAATACTTCAGTAAATGCATAGGGATGAACATTCTCACCCTCCTTCACGGAATTTCCTGAGATCAAGGGAGGTATTTCAATGACATTGAGGTTTAAGTTGACAAACTATAAACTAGCTAAGCAAATTCTTGTTATACTTTAATAGGAACAGCAGCAATATAACACATAATAAGCCCTGAGTAAAGTGAATGTGTTGGGTGCATTCATGCATCCATTTAAATAGAATGTGTCGGTCTGGCTTTTGATTCCACACCCCCACTGCCTTACTTTTACATTCCCTGGTCTCCAGTCGGACGGCAATTCTCTGAACACCTCATTCATGACTATTTGCTTTTGCGTGGCCTCCTGCCCCTGGTGGGATTCCCCTCTGTCCTTTGTCTCCCTGGTGAAACTCTGCTTATCCTTCAGAACTCAATTCAAAAGTCACCCTCTGACCTCTACTCCCCAATATCCCACCCAGAGTTGGGTGCCCTTCCACTGTGTTGCACCAGCCTTGTATATATAACCCCTATGAGAAATCACACAACATTGGATTCCAATTATTTATTTCTCTGCTTTCCTACTCAGTGAGCTTCACCCTTCTTGAGACCAGTGACTGTATCTTTTTCTGTTTTTTTTTTTTTTTTTTTTTTTAATTCCCAGAACAGAGTGTGATATATGGCACACATAGTTAATCGATAAACATTTGTTCAGGGAGTGAATAACCTGGAGTCGGAGACTGGCCTGGATACTCTGTGTGGTTGTAAGACAAACACAATACCTGACATACTCATGTAAGACATCTAAATCCCAAAGCTCTGAACTTAATGATACCAGCAACCAAAACTGTAAGCAGTTGAGAGAAGGGAGTGTCAAATTCAGTGGGAAGGATTGGATTAGGGAAGGCTGCATGGAGAAGGTAAAATCTGAGGTGGGCTCTGACACAGAGGCATTAAAATGGGAGAAAGCAGTGGCCTCCTGTTCCTGGGTGATGTTACCTGGGACATAGTTTAGGACAGAAAAGTCAGGACATAGACTGTAAAAAGAAGGCCAAGTATGAGTATAGGGTTTACAGTGAGTAGGTTAAAATCTTCCCATTCTTTGTTCTAGGAAACAGTGAGAATCTTCTTCCAGAGTCCAGTTTTACATCTTCTTTCTCTGGTCTCGGGGGCGTGCCTAAAAGGAATGCAGCTCTCACTAACAAGTTGCATAGACACTGTTTGTGGAGTTCCCATGAACTGCAGACACATGGGTCTGCAAAGATGATAAGATGATGCAATATATATATATATATATATATATATATATTAGCAAATATAACTCTGCCTCAAATTATGCAGTACTTCTCTTAGCCTTAAACTTTCCTATTTGTCTTTTATAGTTTTTAAAATATATTTGGAGGTCCCTTTTGGCCTGGAGCTGAAAACTAGGGAAAAAAATTCTTGTTGCCTTTGTTATGCTAAACTGTGGCTCTTCAATTTCTGGACTCTGGACTCAGAAATGTCATTTGATTATAAGGATAAAAAGACCAAAGGTGAGAATAAATAGGTGAAGGAGAGGGAGGGCCAGCAGAAGCTGAGGCAGCTGAGGGGTGGTAGGTGCATCTGGGCTCTGTTCAGCAGCAGGTGTGGAGGCGGAAGTGCGGGAGTGAGCCTGGGTGCATGGCCAGGTGGCCGCAAGGTTCAGTGGGCTAGTCAGTGAACTGCTCACTGAGATGGTCTGCCTCCACCTCTCTGCGTCTCACGCAACAAGCCCCTGACGATTTCCTTTCTCAGAGTTCCCCGTCCCCAAAGACAGGATAACCATGTGGATTCATCGGAGGAATTACTGACCAGTGTCTCATCCAGAAGCAGCTAATACTAGGAAAGACCTTGGAAAACATGAAACAAAGCAGATAAGTAAAAAAAATAACAGGAAGTGGAAGAGAGAGCACTCTGTGACCCGAAATGCTTTGTGTCATATGCTGGTATCAGGGAGGTCACAAAAGATTTGTTACTTAGGTGGATGGTAATGCTGGGGACCCAGTCACTGTGAACCTAGCACCCTGTTTCAGCATTTCAAGGAGCATATACTCCTCCTAGAGCATTTATTTTTGCACTGGAGTCTCCCTGTCCTCAGCCCCTCCCCTTGTCAACTTTGTACAAACATAAGTGCCCAATTCACTTTACTACACAAATGACTCATGATTTCATGAGCTACAAACAGCAGCTTTTCTTTGCTCCTGTACCGGAAAGGAACACACAGAGGCACGTCTCTTAGGGGGAGGTCTTTTTGATTTGTGAAGCAAAGAAGGTAAGGGAGCAGCTAGATCCAAGCTCAACCATCCAAGATCAACTAGAGAATGAAACACCTAACTAACTTCAAAAGGCACATGATTCTTTCTGAAGCCTCAGCCTAGACTTCCTAATTGGACCTGAGCTCAAAAATCTCAGTTCCTGTCCTATGAAAGGGCAAATATACATTTGTGGCATTTTTGTACAAATGGATGCGATTAAGAATTTAAGGAGAAAAAAGGCAACGTTCTACAGTTTCCAGGGCACATCAGCTATTTGACAACTACTAAAATATAGCTGCAGTTAGAGGGGACTGTGGGTAGCCAACCACTGCTAGTCAAGATGGAAAATTTGGCCAAGGACCTAGAAGCAAGTGTACAGTGTGTTCCACACGGCTGTGAGCATTTCTCATCTGGAAGATAAGTGCATCAACAATTCCTGGAGGTTTTTTGTTTTTCTTTTTTGGTTATTTAAACCTTCTGCCTTGGAGATGAGTTCATGGCTTATCACCATCAACAACTCTTTCCTATTTTGTTGTACGCTTTCACAGAAGGAACAGGAAGCCGCAGAGGAAAACGGGAACTAATGATTCTGGAGCGTTTACATCCTTTATCACATTTAATCCTCATAAGAACCCTGAAAAGTTAGGTCTCTTTTCTCCATCTTACAGACTTTTTAAAATTTGAAGCTCAGAAAACTTCAGTGACTTGTCTAGCATCTAGGAAGCTAGAAATACAAGTACTGGAATTAGAATCCAGAATTTCTTGACTCAAAAACCTATATTTCATGCACAACATCAGTTTACCAGAATAACTTGGGCATGGACTCAAAAGACCTATGTTGGAAATGTGCCTTTTCCTGGTACTAAGGAAAGATTCACTTTTTAGTATTCAGAAGTGTAGGCTGTTTATGTATTATATTACATAGAAATTCTGAACATCAATAATAAATCATATGAGGGAGAAATACTATATATATTACATATAAATACACAATCCATATGTATATGCATGTGTGTGTGTGTGTGTATTTTTTTTCTTTTTTTTTTTTCTTCTTTACAATTGTCTCTTTGTTCCAAGACTGGAAATGAAAATAATTAGAATTTGCTGTTGGGCATCTGTGTCCACTTTAACCTGATCTATTTTGTCTAATGCTTCTTTGCAAATTTCTCGAATGCATTGTTAGCCTATCTGATCCTGTCGTCTAGAGACAGCAAAGTATTTCACATCTTACCCGGGGAACCGGTCACTTTTAAGGAAGGGAGGGCATTCTTTACTGACTTTTCCTAATTTAAATCCATTGACTGTTGTTTCAACTGCCATTTTAAGGGCAAAGAAAAAGCCATGCATCTGTAAAGAGCTCTGTCACTTTTCTCCATGTGATGACTAATGGTGGGGAACTTAAAACCTTATCCTTGGTATCTTTTGGAGTCCAGACAATTCAACACTCTCTTGGGATGAGTAAATATCAGCCTGTTCCCAGGGAGATTAACTAGTAAGATGATGGAGGAAAAGCTGCTACTTTTTAGAAGGCTATACTTAAACTGCCATCTAGACTTCTTAAGAGAGAATTTCATATGATTTATTTCTATGGTGCTATAATTTCTAGGAAGCAAAGATATTTTATACAGTTTTAAGAGTAACAGTAGTTTCTTTCCAAGATGTTAATTTTGGTCTCAAAGTTAATGTGTGTTAATGTAATATATTTAGTGACTTTTGAAAGGCCATAAAATAGAGCAGGATTAGGAGACCTGGGTTCTAGAGCTCCCTATTTACCGGACATATAAGCAAATCCTTAATTTCTATACCTGTTGTAGAGCTAGCAGTACCTAGCCAATTTCCCACATAGACTCACACTTAGAGGGGAAAAATGAATGTTGAAGTACATTGGAAGTTCTAAGGGTCCCAATGGAAAAGGTAGTATGAACGTTGGGGACAGAAAGGCCCGAATTTGAAACTTAGCTAGCTATGCTCCTTATCACCTGTCTAGGCAAATTTCCTAAACTCACTGGCTTGACTCCCTCATCTGTAAAGGGGGGCCAAACCAGTCTCTACCACATAGGATACTTCTGAGGACCAAAAGGGCTCCTCCCCTAATTATAACATGAGGAAACTGAGGCCCCGGTTTGTAGTGTCTTACTCAAGTTCATTCATCAACAAATACTTACTGAGTTATTTCAAGCAGGGAGCAGGCAGGGGTTCAAAAGCTGTTGATTAAATGACCCTAGGAAGACTTTTTGTTTTGTTTCGTTTTAATTGCGAGCTCTTTTTGCTCCTTCATTTCAGGAGGAATGGTCATATTGCTGACTCTTTCTTGTTTATAAGCTGATGACTCATTCATGAGTTATCTAAGCTTCTTGTTCCTTCTTTCTTGCTTTCTTCTGCCATCCCCATCATGGGACCGTTTTCTTTCTGGTAGCACTTCTAGAGATTGTGAAAGAGGGGTGAGAGACAGTGAATTAACTCTTTGGTAGCAGCCCTGTCGCTTGACTAAGGCCATGACAATCTCTGCTTCCGCTGCTTTGGCTTCTAGATTTCCACTTGCCTCATTCTGCACTAATTGCTCCTTCTTTCCTGTAGATCCTCTCTCCAGGCTACACCCGTAAATGTTAGTGTTCATCGGGGATCTGCCCTTGGTCTTGGTCTTCTCTTTTTATTCTGCTTGCTTTCCCTGGATGATCACAAACAAGCTCGTGTCCTCAGTTACCATCTGTCTGACACTGACTCCGAAATCCACTTGTCTTTCACAGTGAAGCTCTCTCTGCACCTCCAGATCCAGATGCCCCTTGACCATTCCTGCCTGTGTCCCACAGGCACATGAAACATGTTGCATCCAAAAATGAGCTTGCTATCCCCTCAGTTCACACACACACACACACACACACTTTCTTCCTCTCATAGGCTAATTAATCTGTCATTCTCAGCCCCTAGCCCGTCCTCCAAATCTATCCAGTGTTCAAATCATTTCATTGTATCTTGAAATAGCTCTTGAATCTGGATCCCCTTCCCATCACTAATGCAGTCGCCTCTGTTCGGTAATCATCTTTCTCTTCCTGTGTTATTATAATAGCCTCCTAACTTTTCTGTGACCTAGTTCACTCCATTCTCTCTAATCTGCTCTCTTTATTCTACCAGAGATAATTTTCAAACACCAAAGTTTATCTTCGTTGATCTTCTATAGAAATAGTTTGCTAGAGCCTCATCGCCTACAGAAGACACACACTCACACACACACAGAGCTTCCTGGATTAGAACTCCAGCCTCTTTCCGCCCTTTCCACTAGGTACCCTGGGGGCCGTCCCACACGCTGTTTCTCTGTTCATTCACAGGAAACTCACCACTTTTCCCCAAGTGCTTGCCCTGCACATACCTCTCCTCCTCCCTTCTCCTACAACACCCCCTTAGGTCCCAGCAAGTGAGCTTTTAAGAAAGTCTTTTTAGATTCCTCTCCTGCATAGTTATTTGGTCCTTCTTCTGTGTATTCATAGCCCTTTCTTTATTCATAACTATGTTATCATATCTTTTTCTCTATCTTACCCCAACCAGACTTTGAGCTCATCAAGTTAGAGAACCACTTTTTTTTTTTAAATCTCAAAGACCCCATCATATTGCAAAATATCTCACATACCTAAGGAATTCAATATTTATTGAGTGAATGCACTTGACTATTATTAAAACCCAAGGAGTGTTCATTGTTTATTCTATTACCAGACTGAAATTGTTGATAATCGTTTACTAAATAATTCACTTAGCACCTCACGAAGTAACAAAAAGAAACTTCATAGATAGTCTTGATATCACATCAAGATGTTAACAGTTTAGAATTAGGGTTTCAAAAATATTTGTGTACCCTTATGGCTTTCAGCAACTTTCAGGTCTCTCTAAAGTTTACTTTAATTCATTTAAATTGTTTTAAAAAGTAATTGTTATACTTAAGCTAATCTGACCCCAAATTTCTAATTGTTAATGAGATTTAAAGAGAGGTAAGGACAATAAATACAAATGTATTACAATAAATGGATAAATGAAGTCAGAGTAACATGTAGTTTGAGGAAGTAGTGTATATGTGATGCTATAGAGAAGGAAGAAAACAAAGAATTTCAAAACTTAATTAAACCAGTTGTATTTACATATGATACAGCATAAGATAGTGTTAGAAGTTGAATGATACCTCCGTATGTTTTTTTGTTTTTCGTGGTTTTTTTTTTAATTTTTTATTGGGGAATATTGGGGAACAGTGTGTTTTTCCAGGGCCCATCAGCTCCAAGTCGTGGTCCTTCAATCTAATTGTGGAGGGCGTAGCTTAGCTCCAATTCCAGTCACCATTTTCAATCTTTAGTTTCAGGGGGTACAGCCCACTACCCCATGCCGGAATTGAACTGGCAACCTTGTTGTCGAGAGCACGCGCTCTAACCAACTGAGCCATCCGGCCGCCCCTCCTGAAGCTCAGCGGCAGCTCATTGTCTTTAATCTAGTTGTGGAGGGCGCAGCTCACTAGCCCATGTGGGAATCGAACAGGTAACCCTATTGTTCAGAGCCTGCGCTCTACCCAACTGAGCTATCCGGCCGCCCCCATATGTTGGTTTTATAAAAGTATCATGGTATGTAGTTAATTGTCTAACATGGTGCCTAGAGATAAGAGAACAATACTAACAATAACAACAACTAACATTTATTGGTTACTTACTATATGCTAGGTGCTGTGCTCAGTACTTTGCATATATCACTTGATCCTCCCATTATCTCTTTACAAAGTTCCTACTCCTACTTCAGTTTATGGATGAATAGAAAGTGTCTTAGAAAGATTGAGTGACTTGTGGGAGGATACAACAAACAAGTTTTAGAGCTATTTGAACATAGGTCTGACTTTTTGTTCTGTGTTAAATGAATGAATACCTTTTAATCATCTTGATGCTATACTAATTGGTAAGTAATTGATAAATCATTTCATAAATTTGTATAAACTGTGTTTTGACACATCTACAATGATAAGACATTTGGCACATGCTGTAGTCAATTATTGAAAAGAAAAGAGAAACAAAATTCATTAAGAATCATCAAAGTTAGATGAAGTTAACTATTGGTTGTGTAAATCCACCCATTTGGTTTCCTTTAAAGTCTTCTTTTCTATCAAGATTTTAAACATTTACTATAAAATATGCCCATTTGTGTTTCCTGGACCTAGGACTCTTTCTTGGACAGAAATGTAAGAAAAACTATTTCTTTAAGATTGGGCAATTACCAGGAATGAACACTAAAATAGTCTGAGAGCATAGTGTGAAATTCTGAGAGCTGATACTTGATATAGGAAATACAGCTTTCTGTTGGAGAGTGATTTAAAAAATAATTGGTAGTGAGTTCTATGGGTACTGTTCGAGTGTAAATGTACTCAAAATAATTACAATGAAAAGAGCCTACAGATTTTATAATGCCTTTTCCCAGATAATTACCTTCAGAATATCTGCCCATCACAATGTGTTACAGGCTGCCAATAAATAACAGATTATTTTTTCTTGATATTTGATCCCCAGAGTCAATTTTTGAATAGTAAATGAAGATGGAGCTGCCTTCATTATCAGATTTGAGCGACATGGAACAAGTTCCCTTGTCCCCAAAGACTTGGCCCCTAAAAAAAAAAAAAGAAAAGAAAGAAAAATTCTATGTTTTAAAGTCTTTGATTGCTCCCTATTAACAAGGAAATATTCCTGGGAGAGGTAAACCTTTATGACTTTATGACATCCCTAAGTAAAATCAAATCAAACTGGGCGGCTGCCAAAAGGCAGATGCCTAGGCCTTCTCTGAGAAATTCTGATTTGATAGGTCTGGGATGAGATCCAGGAATCTTCATTTTAACAAGTAGTTTGATGATTCTGATTTAGATGGTCTTCTGGACAACACTTTGAAAAAACTTTGAAAAAACTTACTGGATAATTGATACAACTAGTTGTTAACAAACTGGTGAAATTGAAGCAAGAGTTAAAAAGAAAAACTGAAAAGTTACCAAACTCAAAATTCATCTCATTTAAAATATCATCTAGATCTAGCCCTACCTGGATTCTCAGATTTATATGAACTTTATTACTTTAAATAGCAACAGGTGAAATAAATGAACCCAGAGCTTCTTAACTGACTATCAAAACTCAAGAAAGGGAGGGATAAAAAGACGTTTGTTTATTTCCAAATGGTTCTTTTTAATAGCCCCAGAAATCAGTGCTGAAATGCTAAAATTTTAGGGCAGAATGTACAAAACGTTCTTGAATTATATTTTATTCTTGGGTGCCAGGCACATTGGGCTTGTATCACAAAACATTGAAATAATAAAAAGCAGGTGCCCTTTCAAGTTTCTTTCGTAATTGGGAAATTGAGAGTTGATGTATTTTGCAAACAATTTAGAGAAAATCACCCCCATGGATGAATCCAGTGCCCTTATTGTATATTGAATGAGATAGATTAGGGTAGAAGGGAGGTAGATAGAGGATTTAAGAATATAGTAGATGACAAATTAAGCTAGTAATACTTTTTATGATTTGTGGGAAATAAATCCCATATTAAAAAATTACTGCAGATAAAATGTGGCCAGTTGTTAAGATGAGTTTGTCCCATATAATGGAGACTCTGAGTTTGGAAGTTTAGAAAAAACCTTGCAAGAGTGCTAGTATGGAGAAAACAGGAAGACAGCTTCCTCTCTGAATATACACCATTTCCTGGGGAGGAAGTGAGGACTTAAAAAAAAAAAAAGTTCTTTGTTGATTTTGTAACAGAGAGGCATCTATTTAGTGATGACTGTATATGTTTATACAACCAGGACATCGACCTTTAAAAAATATATAATCCTGAAAGTACCTTTTCTATTCGATAATGGCAGGGTTCAAAGCCCTTGGATTACAGGCATACCTCGTTTTATTGTGCTTTGCTTCATTGCCCTTCATAGAAGTGTTTTTTACAAATTGAAGGCAAAACCCTTCACTAGCAAAAAGATGATAGCTTGCTTTATTGTGGTGGTCTGGAATCGAACCTGCAACATCTCTGAGGTATGCCTGTAGTTCATTTGGAATTTGTTGTATGTTATTATCATCACTGATTTCCTCACAGCCAAACACATACTGCCTGGATAGTTTTGAAGGGACAGCAGTTCAACACCACACCATAAAGTGGATTTCAGCACTGCTCTTATTTTGGATATAGTGATATGTCCTGAGGCAAGCTCACCACCTAGCAGGCAGAGCAGTGGAGGGGATGGGTATTGCCCAGGGTACCAAGACCCACCCTCACCCAAAACCTGTTCTCTGTTTAGGTAAAAAGAGGCAACTCCTGGCATTGATGTAGATGGGCATGACCTGTGATCAGTTTGGTATGTGGGATATCTACTGGCTGAAACTTGTTTATGACCGACTTCATTTAAGGATGAAGCAATAGTGTTAAGGTGACCACAACTTGCTAACCAATTTGGGCAACTGAGTATAAACCAAGAACCACTAGAACCAAGAGTCCATGAGTCTAAGGTGGTATTGTAGGTATTGTACCTTGACTTTTAGATAGTAACTTTAACATTCGATTGACTATTTGGACAGAAGTTGCCCTGTAACCTTTAAGGGGCTGAAAAGATGGACCAGTGCATCATTGAAATGACATCCTTTGCAGCGCAGTGTTTGTGACACAGCAGAAAGAGCACGCCACAAAAAGCAATGCTCAGAATACCCCAAAGCCATAGATTTCCAGATTACAGCAGAAAACTCTTAACTGGCGCAGTTACAAGAAAACAAGTCCTTTATTGAGAGCAGAGTAAATCTCTTTTATAAAAACAAAAGGGGAAGTGGATTTAACATCTTTCCTTAAGTTACCCTGGAAGAATGTTATGATTCAAATTTACTGTTTTTTTTTTCCGGAGGTTGGATGATTTCTTTCCCATCCCTTTTGTATTCTCATAACACTTCATGGTCTATATAATTTTTGTCTTTCTTTTATTCAACAAACTTAATATTTTAAGAAGATATTTTTAAAACCATGTTTTTCCAGTGTTCCTTTTTATACCTCCATTATTTCTAGGAATTTCTGAAGTATTTGATAAACAATATTATGGAGTTTCTGAGTTGCCCCCAAATCTACACCCAAGACAGCCCTTATTTTCTCACATAGTTGAATATATTTGAATATGGTGTTTTCAGGCAAGACTAAAAGAAAAAAGCATTTGCCTTCTTTTAATTTTGGTCTAAAGGGGACAAAATGAAATGGATTACCTGATGACCCTTAGCCTTCTGGCAAGTTTAGTATCCCTGCAACACTAAAAACTTTTCGGCAAATAAAAACTATTTACTTCACTCTTGTATTAATAATCAGTAATCACAGTTGTCCATTTTGCCTAAAATAAGCTAATTTTTACTGCTATATAAGCTAAATTATTTTCTATGTTCACAAACCACTTTGAAAAGATTAGGAAACTATTTCTGGATAACTGATAAATCTTTCAAAAGGAGTAACAAAAAAGGTAGAGATGGACGGAGGGCAGCAGATCTTTGACCTCTGAGGGGAAAGGAAAGAAAGGGGTTCTGAGGGCCTGGCAACCTCCACCCATCAGTGTGTAAATTAGAAGAGTAGAATGCAGCCCCTCAGACGCCGTGACATTTGGGCTATTATTGCAAGAGTAATCATCCAGCTTGCCAAGTAAATTCAGCTTGTGAGCCACAGCACATGCCGTAGGCTCTAGTCTAAGCAACAGGAATCATACTCACAGCCCTGCAGTCATTACCATGTCTTTCCCATCCTGGTGTTTGGGCACATAAGTCAATAAAAACTGGTAAAATTGAGTTAAGCTTAGCTTGAGCCTCTTGAAAGGGAGTGACCATGTATTATATACCAAATGCAGTGCCTAAAATATACTAGACACTAGATACTAAATGTATGTTTAATGATGAAACATTTATAGAGCATCTGTGACATACCAGGTTATCATGGTAAGGCCACCAGAATGGTCCCTAGGAGTTCATGTACAGCCTCATAGAAGTGGTTGAATGTATTGGTAGGTCTGTTGTATGAAAGTACTCTGAATAATTGTTACTAACAAAACAATAAATGGCAACAATTAGGTCACTAGAGTAATTGCTCAAAGAACAATTCACAGATTGAGCATTCAATTGTGTGACAACCGTATGGTTATGCATCGCACCATGTTGACATCATACTATAAAATTCCCACATTATATAAAAAGAAATCATACCAAGAATGTAAGAACAGGCTAATACAAATAGTAGAGTGAAAAACAACACATCACTGAAGTTTACTGCTCAGGTTTACGGATTTGAGCTTCTGATTTTTAAGAATTCCATTGATGCCAGTTTTGAGAAGCCCTTCGATCAATGAAGAAGAATTCAGGATAAAAAGAAATGAAATGTAGTAGGACAGTGATGAGAGAGGGGGAGAGTAACTGATTTAATTTAACTGCAGCCAACCTTACCTCCAAAACATGTAAAACCTCTAAGGCCCACGTTGGCAGGGAGCCAGGAAACCTGATTCATTCTTCTCTCTCTGCTACTAAATACCTGTATGAACTTCAGCAGATTTCCTCACCTGCAACATGAAGGCCGTGAACTATTTCTGATAGAAATTGCAGTTTTAAAAAACCTAAAACTGCATCTAGGGTTTTTGCTAAGACCTCTTAATGCATATGCTTTTATCTTTATAAACATATCAATAGAATCATAAACACAATAATTCATTATTATTCTGCATATAATTAACTTGATAGTACAAGTAAGGCTGTATCCACAATTCCTTAATAATGTCTCTTTCCGAAGGATAGCTCCTTCTCAATTTCCTTTGTTTTTACAATACTTTTCCACTATTTCTGTAATAGAACTTGCCTGGAGCAATGTATTTGACTTAGTCTGTATGCCTGTTGTCCACATTAGACTCGGAATTCCTTGAGGGCAAACACAATGAGTTATTCATCTTTTAGACTCCTTGCATAGTGCGGGAATTGGCACATAATAGGTGACCAAAAATGGTGGGAAAAACAGAAGGCAGCAGGAAAAGAGGAAAACCAAACATGAGGTGGATGGACTCCATAAAAGAAGTCAGAGACTTGAGTCTGCAGGAGCTGAGCAGGGCTGCTGAGGACAGGGCATGGTAAACATTGTTCACATAGGATCTCCAGGTATCAGAGCCAACCTGTGGCACACAGGTGCTCGATAAATATTGAATGAATATTTATCAACTTAGTTGGGCAATGGCATATTTGATGTATGTGTCAATACCTTCTATCTGCCCTTTCGGATCCATCTCTACCCTTTTCCACCTGCGCTGGCCAGAAAGGTTTTGCTTCTTTCAGAGCAGGCTGATCTGTAGAACTCTCTGCTTGTTGGTTCCAGAAACATTTTTCTCTCCCAGTCCTTCAGACGGTGACAGTGTCGCTGTTAGCCCTGGGTTCCCCCTCTTTCCCTTGTGATTCCCCTACACCTACCTACACTTTGATGATTAATCCTTAACCCCTCCAAGAATTATCCTAATTGGAACACACCACCTATTTCTGGTCAGGACCCTCCCTAATAGAGTGGATAAGAAAGGAAGAAGATTTCAGAGTGAAGTGTGTTTTTACACTCATACCATTGCAAATGACCATACTAAATATTGGTTTTTTGTAAACATTTCAACAGATAGATCCTTCTGTAGGCTAAGTATTTTTATATACAGCTGATTCTCACTGATTCACTCATTCCTAAGTGTGATGTTACAGACTCATTTCAGTATCTCTACCACAAATGCATTTTGAGTTTGATAATTATTTGAGTTTTGTAATTATTTATGTTTACATTTGATCCTTGGTGTTTAAAGGTATTTTTCTGCGACTTGTGATCTCTTGTATTGGAATATTGTGCCTCAGGAGAGAGGGTGCCATCTTTTTCTTTTTCTTTTTTTTTTTTTTTTGTATGCCCTATATCTAGCAGTTTTATGGATAACTAATATGTATTTTTAAAAATCTAGATATTTATGAATTTTGAATGTGGCCTAGTAAGTGTAGAGCCAGGTATGACAACAAACATTTTGTACATTTTTAGGTTTATTTTGATATGACTTGTTACATTCTTTTCCAGAGCCAGTAATTCTTAAGGAAGTATATAACCAGTTGATTAGTATATTTGTGTTGAAATAATTCAGAGAATCATTAAAATGTCCATCCTTTAGGAGTGTTAAACTTACTAGTTCAGGCAATGGTCCAGATATATCTTTCTTTTATCAATTACGTATAAGCACCATGAAGTCAGAGAGTTTTTCTACTTAGCATTCTGCTGAAACCTCAGTGCCTAAAACAGAATCTGGCATCTAGTAAGTGTTTCATAAATATTTGTTGATTAAATGAATATGTTGAAATTTCATTATATTGTTGTCTTTTGTGTTTTTGCAATTGTTAGTTTGTTATTCATAAATGATTAAAAAATACAATTTGAATTCATATTTCCAACAGATGTCTATTACATTCTTACTCTGTTCAAAGCACTGTATTAGGTGTTTCCTTTGGGAGCTCGCATGTGACAGGTAAAAAAATAACCTCTTGAACACAACACAGTCATAGGTGGACCCCATCTCTATGGCTTTTCTTTTACATCAAAATATCTTTGCTCAAGGCAAGCTTTACCTCCACACTCCCAATCTCTGATTTTTTGCCAGCTTTGCAGAAATATATTGAAGCAATTAGCACTTTCCTAAGGGTGCCTGATTTCTATTCTGGGATTCCATGGCTGGTGGCCATGTTGTGCCTTTCATGTGGACCTGATTACTCCAGGAAAAGTGCTGGAAAGCTGTTACTGCTCACATGATTTTTTTTTCTACCTCATCCACAATAGTAGAAAACAGAATCTTTCTCCTTGTCTGTGATTTGCATGAAGCTTTCATGGTGTCATGGTTCCATTAGAGACTTTGCCCAGTTCTTTTACTAGGTTTTCATGCGACTCCAGTTGATCTATAATTCAACTTATACAGGCTTTTATGTTCATAGACATTTTGATTTATTCACAAACTCTTTTTACTTATTTGACTACAAATAGGTCCTTGATGTGAGTCATTTTTATGGAGTAGTCCTAGTTGCCCCAGAACTTGGAACATATTGAATAACACTCCAAACTTAGAGTAATTGTTCTTTAATCTAAATAAACTTCTAGAGGATGTAGAGTTTATGAGGGACTTGTACATGCCTGATACTGTTATAACAGTCCCTTTAGGCAATTAAATATCCTCCTTCTCTTCCCTTTCCTTCTTCCTCTTCCCTTTCTTCTCTCCTACCCTTTCTCCTTTTTTTTCTTCTTGAGTACCTAGACATCCACTTCCCTTTGTAAAGATTCACATTTACATGGTAGAGGAATGCTTTATAGATCCATCAACTAGGTACAAGCAATTATTCTGTGTAGTTATATGCAACTATCTAAATATGTATTGCTCTGAAGAATTCATCCATGAAAATAATTTTTTACAATGTAATTTTAGATTTCATGTCATATATGAGGCCTTTATTTTCTTTTTAATTAAGAAAAAGAAAAGCTAAGAAAAACTAATCTTTTTTTCCAAAAGAGGTAAAAGTCATTATAATCATATGAAATATCGCTTCCAAATCATAAAACCAAAGAAGTTCAGAAGTAAAGTTTACCATCTTGATTGTTTTCATTGCATGGAATTGTCCTTCCTACTTTTCCGCCCACTGTCACCTCTTTGCTCATGTCATATGAATAAGGGGTGGTGTCATTGCCTTCTTTTTTTTTTTAATTAAAGTTTATTGGGGTGACAATTGTTAGTAAAGTTACATAGATTTCAGGTGTACAATTCTGTAATACATCATCTATAAATCCCATTGTGTGTTCACCACCCAGAGTCAGTTCTCCTTCCATCACCATATATTTGTTGTCATTGCCTTCTGATCGCTTTGTACACTGGTCCTTTCTCTCCTGAAATGGCCATTTTCAATTCAACCTTTAATGCTATTTCAACATGTCTCCACCTCTGTTTTCCCCACCACAGACGCACACTTTGCACTACTGCAGATGTTAGCTTGTTGGAGTCCAGAAGTTCCTGAGATGTCAGCAGGAAAAAAGGATAGTGTGAGGCATAAGCATGACCTGAAGGAAATAATAAATTGCAGGAGTGTTGCTGTGAGGAGCATGGCTGTGAGGAACTTAGGACATCTTTCTCTGATGAAATCTGTCAAGCTCTTAGTTTTCCTAATGTGGGAACTTTTGTACTTGTTTTCCTCTTAGGCACCGGATAACTCCCAAGAGAGATTCCATTCATTCCTCATAGAGAAACAGAAGAAAAAGAATGAAGTCAAGCTGGTAGCTTGTTAAGAGAATTGTGTTTACTTTGAGATCCGATTCAAGAAATGGACTCGGAATCTCAGCTAGTCCAACTAGAGTTTATCCATTTCTTCTCTGGGCCACGTAGAGCTCAGCCATGGATTCTCCTGACCAGGGAAGCTTACAGTTATTCTAAGTGGGCTAATGAGTATATACACAAAGTCTAATTAGGGTCAAAGTCATTAATTAGGGTCAGGTGTACACTTTTATTGTGGCTAATCTTTCATCTGTTTGAACTAAGGTTCGCACTGTCTTCTCGTAGGAGGTAATACTATAACTGAAATCCTCAGATATGTATGAAGTACTCACACTTTTATTTCTTAATTTACCCAAGTTGGTTCCCGGCCACATCCCCCTCACCCCCTACTCCCATTCCTCAAGAGATAGTTTTCACTAAAGTTTTCTTTATGCTAATAAGTGATTCCCTTCCAGATGAAACTAGAAGCTGAACCCTGCTTAATGAAATGGTTGGTCTTCATTTTGGCATTAGTCCAAACTGATGAAGCATAGAGGGACTTTTGCATTCATTATTTTATTCATCTTTTGTAGAAAATGTGGAGACTTCTGAGTGGGTTTGGCTTTCTGCCAATTCATATTACCACTGTTTTCCTGCGATGCATGATCACATGAGTCAACAAGAACCTTTTTGACTAAGCAGAGTTAGACTTAGGAAGCCTGCATGTATCAGGTTATTGGATGTGGGCAAACAAGACTTAGAGGGGGCAGCGAGACCTCAGACAGAAGCACTGACAGATAGGTCCCCGCAACAAGGGAGCCACCACAGCCCCACACCACCTCGCATATCCCCAGAACAAGTTCTACATGATGGACAGATAAAGAAGTGCTCAATGTTGTCATCACTTGCTCGCAGACTCACAGTCCCAGGAGAATCTGGCACCTGGATCTTAGAGAGGGTACAGGCTCTGAGGAGTGAGGCCCCGGACCATTGCCTCATGTCTCACGTTGTCCATCCTTGAAGTCAGCCTTCCTATGAAGGTCCCCTGTGATTTGTGACATATCATTGCAGGGAAGGAATGAAATATGAAATGGCTTAATTGCAGATCAAGGGGAAAAGGCTAGAAAGCATTTCATGAAGTGGTGTGGTGAGAGGAACACATTCGTAGGCTGTAATAGCAGTGAATCACCTAAAGTAAGGAATATGTATCAGTCAGGCTAGCTTTGGTTGCAAGTGACAGAAAATACAAAATAATGGTCAGTGAAACAACAGGGATGTTTTATTTTTTCTCTCTTGTAAAAGAAGTCCCAAGATGTGGTCCAGAAAGAGGGAGACACTTCAGTGCCAGGGATCTACATTCCTTCTCTCTTGCTGTTACACCGGCCTCAGCATGTGGCTTCCATGTGGTGGGACAAGATGGCTGCTAGAGGCCCCGTCAGGAGGAAGGAGGAGGTGGCAGCAGCAGCAGGGGCTGCCCCTCTCTCGAAGGGCTCTTCCCAGAGATCACACACAATACTTTCATGTAAATTATAGTGGAGTGGTCCTCCCTCGCTGAGGAGTGGCTAGAAAATGTGGGGTAGTTATGCGGCCAGTTAAAATCAGGAATGGTATGACTAATGAAAAAGGCCAGGATGGATAGTGTTCTCCTTTCTGGCACTTTGCCAATGCTGTCTCCATTTCCCAGAAAACTAGTGGTGTTTCCATGGGAAGTGAAAGGACTTCTCTACTCTGTCTTGTTCACAGTACATCTAGAGTATACTTTTCAGTTTCAAAAACCACACTAATGTGCGTGTGTGTGTGTGTGTGTGTGTGTGTGTAAATTCAGAGGTAAATTACCAGGGTGAGGACTGGTACCCTCCACCTACCCCAATGCTGGTTAAAATAATTGAATGGGCCATGTCGTATGAGGAACAAGTGCGGGAACTGGTAATGTTTAGCCAGAAATTGACTCCTTTCTCAGAAAAGGCATAGGGAAGACACGATACCTAACTGAGAAAGTTTCAAGAGCTAATCGCTGGGATCCCGGTTGGTGGAATTGGAATATGCCCCAATCAGTGAGTCTCACTTGACGCAGGGTGGGAAGGAGCATTTTCTGACCCTCAGAGAAGCCGTGAATTTGCAGGAGCTGTGCCTGGGGAGAGTGCACCTTCTGTGTGTGGTCAGAGGGATTGAAACAGTGGCTGTAGGGTCAGCTGTTAGCCTTTTGACATGACATCCGGCCACTAGTCTTATCAACCACTCTAGTTCATTCTCCACCCTGCCATTGGGGATCTTTTAAATACAAAACAGACGATAGAATTTCCCAGATCAATCAATCCCTCTCAGTGGCTTCCCATTGCCATCTACCCCCCAGTTCCTCCTAACCAGGTCGTGGCTTACTCACTCTGAGTTTCCAGACATAATTTGTACTTCCTCAATTATATCACACTTCTCTTCTTTCTGGAGCTTTACCCATGTTGTCCCCGCTTCTAGAACCCTCTCATCCATACTCACTCTCTCACTTTACCTGGCTAACGCCTACACGCTGAATCGTCACTTCCTCTCTGAAGTCTCCACTCCCACCCTCTCAGAAGGGGGTTTCCCATAACTTCTGACACCCCACCTCCCTTAGGATGGCACTCACTGCAATGCCTGCAATGGATTCTTGAATGATCTGTCTTTCTAGCTAGACCGTAAGCTCCCTGTAGGCAGAGTCTGGTGTCCTCAGACTTAGCACACTGCCAGCACATAGCAGGTAACTGACAGCACTGTGGAACATTATAGAAGGTATTCGAGCATCAGCTGAGGGGAGATCCAGGTGAAGGATGAGGGAGAAGTAGTAGAGGTAGGAGTAATGAGGAATGAAACACAAACAGAAGGTGGTCTTTTGCCCCAGCCCCCCTTAACATTCTTTCCGGAGTAGTGGGATTGAGGCATGTGAAAGAATTGCTTTTCTCGGGTTACTTGAATTGCCTCCCAGCCCCCAAAGAGTCAGAGCAACTGTTACAGTGGAATTTGAAATACTAGCTATGTTAATGGAGGTCAGAATTACGGAGACTGGATTTACAGCTCCAAAAATTGACCCAGAATTATTTTCTATTATTCAAAATTAGTTATGTTGAAGGAGGAGCAAAGGGCTTCTTGGTTTATAGACTATCACTAATGTGTCCCTGGGCTTAAATCTTGTTTGGTTTTTATCTATTCTGGACAAATGACTATGAATCTCAGTGAGTAGGGCAGCGCTTTGGGTCTTGGCCACACCAAAAGCAGAATTTGCATCTGAGCAGCTTTGGTGTCCCAGGCCTTAGTGACCTGGGCTAGCTATCCTTCCCTGCCTTTTTTGGGGGTGATTTTTACAGTCCCTGAGTAAACTCCTCTCCTCACATACCTACAGCTATTTGCTTCCTGACGGTGAACATTCTACATTTAGAGATGAGGCCTCAAATACAAGGACCGCAGGAATAACACATTGATTTAAATTCACATAGAGGTGTTTTGCATCCTTACCAGAAAGAGGAGTTTATTGGGCTATAGAATGTATGAATGGAGAGGAAAAAACAAGAGAAGTTTGGGACAGGAGAGGCTAAGAATGAATTCTAAGGAGGCTGAGCAGGGAGAGGGTAAACTACATTAAATTTATAATTTTGCTAAGCCTTATTTACCCCAAACATAACCGTCAGGAACCATTTCTTGTTTTGGGCCAAGAAGTAATTCAGACCTAGGAGTGAGCCTCCTGCTTCCAGCATAAGGACAGGGCATTCTCTGTTCTCCACTGGAGCTACTATGGGATTCTGTAACCTGGCATTGCCCTTAAGGGGGTGACACGTACAGCTCTCCATCTGCATCACCACTGGTCAGCCTCAGTGGGCAGTTTCTGCATGCTATTTTGTTGCATAGACCTCCTGTTCTTGGTATACACAGAGCATCAGGAAGTAGGTGAAGGGACAGACATGATAGCATTCCCCCAAGAAGAGGGCTTTTATGCCCCTGCAGCCCAAAATAGTGGTCACCTTGCAAAAGAGTTTCAAGTAGAGTCCGTTTCTGAGGCTGACTGGAAATAGTAACGTTTCCTAGAATGAAAATCACCGTACTAGCATGAGCTATTTATTTTCTCCATTGCTGCAAGAAAGCACATAAACAACAAACTGATTGTCTCCTCTGTTTTTGTTTTCAAAGGCATGAAGTTGCTAATAGTGTGGGGTGTAGAGAGCATTAATTAACAATAGTCACCTTTTTTGCTTATTTTTACCCTCTAAAAATTTAATTGTTAGTTGAGCTTTTAAAATTCTCTGTTTGTTGTAGGGGTATGTGCTGTGAAATAACACCTTTTAAAATGTATAGGTGATCAGAGAGGTTTAATTCTCTTGACATATACAATGACAGCGTTTCAATTCTATAAACAAAATTCGCTGCTACAATGAATCATTAACCTACTTGCTTTAGGGATTAAGAGAGAGAGAAAGAATGTTAACTCTTTTGTGACTTACTGTAAATCAGCAAGACAGGAAAGATGGCAGAGCATACAGCTTTTGCTATCTAGAAACTGATAGTTTGGTAAGGGTATACGTTTCAAATATACTTCTAATACTCCTTTTTCTGATTTACAAATCTGGCCCTCACCTTTTTACTGAGTCATGGAATTATTACCCACACTGGATGTGTGTGGCCCAGTTACTCAGTACAAGTTTTCTCTCACTTCCATTGGATCATGGTAAATCTCCTCCCTCTTTTTCTACTTTCTGCCTACATGTTCGGTGGCAGAGATTAGTCATGAGTTTTTGGTGAAGCCAACACCCAGAAGGCACAGATAATTCATAACTGGTTTTCTGAGTTTTTGAGTTGATGGAAGAATCACACTGATCTTCCTTTGTACTTTTCAAGTGGAGGAAATAGAGAACTCCTCCATCCTTGGGTCCTTCCTATAAGCTCCTCCTCTGAGCTTTCCTCCTTTAGCCACCCACCCACTTTGGGTGCTCTTAAGAAAGTATTCTTACCCCTGCACTGAAGCTCCCTGGCACTGTCAAGTGGTGAGTTGAGGTGTTTCTGTAAACAGGAAAAAACTTACGGGGGCAGTGTGGTATACTTGGCAGATAGAAATACACTAATCATAGTTTTCTCAGGGAGGCACCAGCCTTTCACAGGGCTTTGCACAGATATGTGTATATATATATATTTTAATTTGAATGCATGAATGATCAATAGCATGACTTGCAGTTCTATCAGAGATTAGGTCAGTAGAGAAAAGAAGCCTACAATTGAGGGAAAACATGAGGTGGAAAGATTTGGTTTATAGTATTACTTGGATATCTATACTGCTCAGAATATTTAGCTCTTTTAATTTCATTTCCACATAGAAACAATCAGAGAAAAAAAAAGTTCAGGGTCTAAATATTTGTAATCTTCTGTTTCCCAAGCAAGGCTATGTATCAGAGAATTATATCTGTCCTTGTTAGGAATTGTTAAGGATTTTATTTCTAAATATAAAATGGTGTTCCTTTAAATGTCAGAGAAGCTGGAGAAGTTGAGGGGCCGGGAGGGATCATGAATTGAACCTCGGAAGGATTTTAATGCATTCCCTTCGGTATCTTTTCTTCACGAGAATACAGGAAGGGAAAGAGTCAATGGACTCAGCCCTATAGCAACGGTATTTCCCCAAGGAATCTTGTATTTAGTTCTTGTGCTTTTGGCTAATAAAGAAGAGACATACATTCAGCTCATCTGAACAAAAGAAAGCAACATTTCAAAATGTGGTTCTTTTACTTGTAGCTTTTCTACACTTTATTTCATCCAACCCCAGCTTGTAAACTAAAGAGAACACATTATTTAATGCAAATACATTTATTCTCTCCTTGCAGTGAGGTGCTTTGCATTGAGGTGACTTGTTTTTGCTCAGACAAAATGAAACAGAGGAAATTATCTAGTGGATTCAAACGGGAGAGAGAGCCACGGCACATAATTTGAGCCCCTAGCTACTCGCTTTCGGAAATTACCTGGAGAATTCCTTAAACCCTCACCTTTACTTTGGCTGTCAGATGTAGGCTTCAACTATGTGTATACAGTATTACCAGTTCAAACACTGGTACTGAATTGAGCCATTAATAAAATAACTACATTGGCCTAGTTAACCCGTCGCTCCCACTCCCCTCCCGACCCCCACTGTGTCAGCCAGGCCTCCAACTCCATTGACCATTGGTTTGCATGAATTTATTGGGCTGACCACCTGGTCTGCCATGACAGAGTCTTGGTCTTCTTTTATTTCTGTTACTATCAGGTTTTGTTTCTTGTCTTGAGGCCTGTTCTAGATCGTTCACCCTTTGATGGATATACCCATGCCTTGTCTCATTTGGTTCCACTTAGGGGTGTAAAAAGATGCTTGGGTCCAGATAACAAGAGACTTGTATCTTACCCCCTCTGGGGACTGTCCCCTCTGCAGACAGTTACAGCGAGAATTAGAGAGGAACAACGGAAAAGAGGGGGGAAAAAAAGCACATGGTTGAATTTGTCAGCTACTTTTGTTATGTTTCTTAAAGGTCAAAGTAGTACATGCAGACACCTAAAATGGAGTGACTGGGCTTGGTTAAAATAAATGGATAAGTCGAATATCTGTTCCTCACATTTTATAAGAAAAAGGATAAAGCCCAGTAAAAAATAAAGCACCTTGCTCTTCAAAGAGAAATTTTCATTTTGTTACAAAGGAGAGTGCTTCATATGAAATTAGTAAATACATTGCATATGTTCCAGAAGATACAATTTGTCTTTCTGAACTTCACAGGATTAACTTTTTTTTACTTTTTTTTCTTGTTTCCGGAGCTAAAGATGTTATACAAATAGGATGGCTCACAAGTGTTTACCACCATGTCTTCAACATGGTGTTCCTTGCAAGTGTACATTACAGTCAGATCAAATCGACAGTGTCTGTCCAGCTGGGGAAACAAAATGCCACACAATTCCATTACCCCAACATCCCATTGTAATCAATGGACGATGACAAGAGCCAGACAATGAACAAAAGGTTTCTAAACCCACTGATCTGGGTTTTCATGGTTGTACCTAAAGTGTGATTCCTGGAGTTCACAGTATTGTAAATTGTCCTACAGCGTATGCTCCACTAGAATTTTTATTTTAAAATAATTCAATTCTGATGCACACAAAGGCAGGGTCAGACGGCTTGCAGGAAGCAAGCCAGGTAAATATCCATGATTCATGTCACCAGGGAATATCCAGTTGTAGACGCTCATTCATGCTGACATATGTTCCAAGGATAGGTCATCCCAAGTATGAATAACTGACTGCCCTTCGTAAGATTGGAGGATAGTCTTAGTCTGTCTCCAGATCATTTGAACGCTGGGTAAGTAGGTAGAAGTGATCATTGCAAGCAAGGAATGTTAGCTTGGAGACAAAATTCTGACTAATCTTTTGAAAGCAATTATCTTTTTAGCTGTGCTAGCAAGACTTGGGATGGAAGCCAAGAGATATGATTATAAAAAAAAATATCACAAAATGCCTCATCATATATAACCTCCATTTTTCTTAGAATTAGATTCTTACAATTAGAAGCGTACTTAGAGGTCTTTGTACCTTAAAGATGTCTGTGTCTGGGTGACATTGACTCCTGATCTAGGTCTCTTTGCCTGATGGGCCCCATGTGGAAACAGATCTGTCACAATGACTCCTTGTTAGGAAGGACCCCAGAGGAGGATTGTAAGGACCTTGTCATGGAGGGTCTGATGAGTCCTGCATGGAACTTTTCTCGAATGTGACAGCTAATCCCATCCTTCAGAGAAAACACATGGCTCCCGGACTGCCCGTCCACCCGCAGCCACCTGTTAGTGTCCCAGGTTCTCAGCCCTGGTGCTCGACCAGCCGTGACCCGTGGCTTTGCAGAAACTTCCGACTCACTTGATTTCAAAGCTTCTCTCTCTTCCCTTGGACTCTGTCTATTCATGAGCTGGGCAACTGCAGAAATCCAAACTTCACATGGGTATCTGGACTTGTATAAAAATGCTTTTTTTGCCACCCAATTGGACATCAATCCACACAGGGATTTCTGCCAGAACAGCCCCTTAAATGGCCATAGGCCTTCCAGCTGGGCTTCAACAGACAGAACTCATGTGCCCGAAGCTGTCCATTTCCTGAGTCACCTCTGATAACTCCGTGAGTTTGTCCGAGACAAGAACTTGGGTCTACACCCAATTAATTGAACCCTTCCTTCACATGCTAGAACGTCACTTAGTCAAACAGAACTCATGTTTTCTCTAAGGTGTGTGTTCTACTGCTTAAATAGCCTTAGTCCTTTCATCTTTCTTATATCACAGTATTTTGGGTTCTTTCTCCATTTAGCCTGGCATGTCCTCTAAACAAGTATCAGTTTGGCTATCCCCTTCTAGAAGGGGATAGAGAAAACTGAAAACTATATTCCCAGTGAGGTCTGACAAGAATAGAGAAGGACTAACCCTATATGTGCAACATCAGATAACATTAGTTGTTTCAGTAGCCACATTATATTATTTACTGGTATTGAGATTACTGTCAAACAAAATTCTCCATACCCATTATCTCTTTCAAAATAGGCTCTCAGTAAAATTTTGATTACTTGAATTAAATTAATTCCTTTTTACCCATAAACCCCTGCTAAATTACTTCTGTCCAATCCTGTTCATTTTCTACAACTGATATTCTATGTGCAAATACAGGGACTTACATCTTCCTTGTTAAACATCGTCTTTTAAGGGCTGGATCATGGTTCCATCTTGTCAAGATCCTTTTGCTTTTGATGCTGTTACTCCAAGTATTTTTTTCTTGCTCCCAGCTCCAAGTCATTGATAAACTTACTAAGCGTGTTTTTACAAATTTAACCAAGTCATCAACACAAATTATTAAACAAGACAGGGAAGAGGTTAGAAGTCGGTGGTGTGTCATAAGAACCTGATGGGTTGTCATTCTTCTATGAATTGGCTCTCGATATGGAGGAGTACCTCATTACAAATCCACCAAAAAGAGGTGGCCAATAAAATTGTGGATTCTGTGGTACAGCAGACCTGGATTTCAAAATCCAACCCTTCCCCTCACTAATGCTGTGGCCTTGGACGAGTTCATTAAAGTTTCTCATCAACAGACTGCTCCTGTGCAATACTACCTCCTTCCTTGGCGTTTTGGGCAGATGAAATGAGATAATGCCTATGATTTGTGGACCAGTGCCTGGCACATGTTTATCTCCCATCAGTGTCTCCCACATCCCTCCCTCACATACATTTTCTACATCTTATATACAAGGATATCACAGATTCTAGATTCACTATTCAAAGGAAAAATTCAGTAATCTGTTAAAGTAGCTTCACCTATGGTAGCATTTTTATTTCCGCTTAACAAATTTTCAGTGTGAAATCATTTCCTTGAAAAAAGGAGTAAAAGTATAGGAATTAAGAGTTTTTTCTTTCTCTGTCATCTAATAACATGTACCATTAACCTCAGTCACATACATTCCTAGTATACTTTGGCTTTGAACTTAGGAAGAAAAATTCTGTTAGTCAACTTTAATGTTTTATAATCATAATAAATTAAGCCAGATGAATAAAAATATAAATAACCTAGTTCTGTCTTTTAAAGGTATTTCCTCTTGTGATATATTCTTTTCTGAAGGTTTCACTTCCTACAAATGTTCCTGGATAATTCAACAAAGACACCCAGTCATATCTACAACAAACAAGGCAGCCAGTAGATTTGGAGCTCTAATAGCTTACATTGTGTGTCTATGCAATGGATCTGATGAAACATGATGTGAATTAGTAAATCTGTCAGGAGGAAAACAGATCTGATGTCACAAATTAACCAGTTGTACTGCAATTTCAAGGCCATAGATTTTCAATTACCTGAAATTAGTCACAGTGGTAGGAGACTACTTTTTTTCTACTTCACCCCACGTAGTGTTAAAGCCTGTTTCAGATATTTCAAATGGGGAATTTAAAATGAATTTTTAAAATCTATGTTCTCCTAAGAGTAAATTAAAAAACACTAGATAATATAGGACTCTTTACAAGGTAGTTAATTAATAAGTACAAAACTTATACTATATAAACTATCCACTAGTTAAAAAACAAGCAAACAAAGGAAAAAAAAAACCACTTTTTCAATAAGAAGTCTAGAGTAGGCCCTATTGGCTTTAATTGTATAATGGAAATCCATTTATATGCATTACCAAACTCTCACGAAACCATACGTCAGGGCACCAATAGGGAAATCACCTCTTGTATTAAACTAGATATGTCAGGAGAATAATGGGTGCAGAGGTGGTCATTTCCATGAGTGGAACCAGATGTAGAAAAAAATCCAGTTCCTAGCACTGGACTCGAATCTTCTCTTGGCTAATAGGATGTGACTGAATTCCAGGAATGTGAGTTCAGTTGAAGGAGTCATGGTTTCTCATCAGTGGCTCTTTGGGCATTTGAAATCTTTTGCTTGTTTGTTTAGTGGAATTTTGTTTTTTTCTTAAATGTTGACCAAATGCACAGCATTTTTGATGCTGCTCTGACTCTCTCCGTAGAACGCTGCCTCCTAAGTTTTTCCTGTGACACTTTCTTTCAGTGGTGTTTCACATGTGCTTTTTCCCTTCTGCCCCCACGTTGTGTTCACCACCAAATTTCCATTGTCAGTCCCCTCCCACACACAATTGTACTTGCTTATGTGCTCCTCAAATCTCAGAGCAATTCAAACTACCACTCACATTTTCATTACACATTATGGAGAAAAAAATGATGTCCTCAAAAAGAACATAAAATTCACATAAAGGGCTTAGTATTTTCGAGAACACTTTCTTCTGTGAGGTCTCCTCATTCCTGTGTATTGCACTTGCCACAATAAGAATGAATATAGGCTCTCTCTTTGCTTGTGGAACCCCCAAGCCATTTTTGCCTGTTGACTGGTTTTCCCATCAGAAGTTCTTAATTATGAGTCAATAAAATAATACTCTACAGTCACACCCCCAGGGAAGGGAAGGATTGCCTAAATATCTGTCTAGATTATTCAGAAAAGGGTGGGGGCAGGGCGAGGTTTGTTTGCTTTCTATTTTCTATTCAAGCAAAAGTAGATTTTTAAAACTGAATTAGGACGGTAATAGGAACTGCTTAAATCAGATTCTTGTATCTATGTTATAAGCTTCCAACTCAGGAAAGCTTAAGAAAAAGAAAACTAAGGTTTCAAACATGGGCTTGTTTCTAAGCACAAACTTGGCAACTTCTCACGTTGCTTTCACTAAACCTAAGAGTTCTCATACAAGTGAGGTCTGTTTTCATCACTTTCCAGCAAAGATTAAATAGCAGGGTGCTGTAGTGATGACTCTAGTTACTAAGACTTTATTGCCAAGTCAGAAACATCAGAGGGACAACTCCATTTAACCAGAGGCCAAGGATACCTCGGCCACATGAATGCCAGGCCAAATGCCAGCCAAATTCATCAGTATTCACAGTGCTGAAGTCAGGAGCAAACGCCTCTTCTGGAGTGCTTATCCACAGACCACTGAGAAAAATATCAGAGCAGAGCAGCAAAGTAATAAGTGGCTCACTCCTGGACATGACTCTGCCATTTAAAAATGCTTAGTCACTTTGGGTAAATGACTGGGAGTTCAGGCTTTTACTTCCAAGGCAAACTGGGATGGGATGGGCCATGATTTCTTAAGTGAAACTAAATTTATACCCTCATTCTTTCATTTATTCATTTCAAATGCAAATATTTCTGGATTACCTAGTAAGTGTCCAGAAGAAATTCCAAATACGTTTCTTTTGACAGAGGGAAGGGGTTAATTTGAAGTTCAGAAAAATAGGAACCTGGAAGCTATAGCTGAGCAATAATAACTAAAGTAACAGTGGCTTTTATGAACTACCTACTGTGCTCCACACTTTATGTGTTACCTCATTTGTCTATCACAAGGAAGGGAGAGACAAGGCAATCCGATGAGTGCTCGGGAGCTTCTTGATCCACAGAAATAAGAAAGACCCCTCAAAGGATCCCTGAATGTACCGGCAGTGCAGAATAAGGTGAAAGGAATGTAAAACTAAGGGCAGTAGGGAAGCAAGTCAGAGAACAGATGGCAGTTCAGTACCTGGGAGGTCTCAAGGTGCTGTTCACGTTCATTTATTTGTTTGAGCTACTATTTTAAAATCAGTGAAACCCATTTCTTTGAATCTGGTACTGTAGCATTTACCAAATCATACTGTGCTTGTAAAAAACTCTCTCTGTGAGAGACAGTGAACTATCATTGTTAAGGAGTAGGGCTCTGAAGCCAGAAACTATTGGGTTCAAATGGCGACTCTGACACTCACCACCTGTGTAACCTTGGGCAAGTGATTTCCAGCTCTCTGCCTCAGTATCTCATCTGTAAAATGAGGATAGCTGTAGTTCCTACAGAGCGGAGTTGTTGTGAAAATCAGATGATGCATGTGAGTCACTGACCTCCATAGCTAACATTTACAGAGTAACGATTCCACCAGCTCCTTCTGCCATCCCCATACCACTTTTATAATACCGTTTTGTGCATCTCTTCTTTCCAGGGACTTCAAAAGGCACTCTGTTTCTCCTGTGATTTGGTAGGCAATTTGTAAAAACGAATATATAATTCATTTAGGAGCAAAACCTAATTATGCTATATTGCTCTGTAATTTCCTCTAGTGTGCAGGTATCTGATGCAGCTTATTAAAAAAGAAAGTAAACTATGCCATCTATCAGAAAGGAGGGATGTGTGAGCTCTATACTTCTGGGCTTCTCACACTGTAATGTGCACATGAATCCCAGGTCTTGTTCTAGCACAGATTCTGATCCAGTCGGTTCGGGGCTGAGTCTGAGATTCTGCCTTTTCAGCAAACTCCCAGGAGACGTCCCTGCCGCTGGTCTGCTGGTCTGCAGCCCACACTTTGACCTAGATCCCAAACCAGTAGCCACGACTGAAGGAACTAGGCCTAGGCGTTGGTGTGAAAATTCCTCCAATCATGGGTGATTTCCTTGACAGCAGTTTTTCCGTGGAACACCCAGTGCTCAGCCCCCACTGACACGGTCAAGACTCTCTCAACCGCACCACCCTCCCACACTGGCACCTGTGAAAACATATTGGAAACTGGCTCTCAAGAGAAGAAAACCTGCAGTGAGACACCTGGTCAGCCCCACAGCTGTTCACTCAAGAGGAAGCACCCTGGTTTCAACACTTTTCTAAGAGGCCAGTTCCTCCAAGGCCCCATTCTTTCTGAAAACTGCAAGTGACAGAAGTCCCCGAGGCCGGTGGACCACAGAGTGCTGCATCACAGCCCTGATTTGAGCTTTGTCACTACAGTGAGTAGTAGCTCCACTGAGAGCAGCTCAGCCTCTGTGGACCATCCCTCACTCCTACATCTAATAGATTTCTTCAGAGTCTTTATGTAGTGGCTGTGGGTGCCAACTGGACCAATAAAACACAAAGAGGATGAGGGAAGGACTTTGTGTCTTCTCATCTTCCCATGACAGTTCCTCTGGGAGGGAAAAAATAAAATCATAAACCCTCCCCAAATGATTTAGTGCCAAACAACACATCCTGGAAAAACTTTTCTTTTCTTTTCTTTTCTTTTCTTTTCTTTTCTTTTCTTTTCTTTTCTTTTCTTTTCTTTTCTTTTCTTTTCTTTCTTTCTTTCTCTCTCTCTTTTTTTTTTTTTTAAATAATTTTAATGTTTAAAACGCCTAGAAATGTTCAGGTATACAAGTAATGACTGAATCCAGAGTCCCTTGTACTCCATTTGGAATTTGAGGTTTAATGCAGACATTGAATTATAAAACGTTGAAATGCATTTGCCATTGTTCATGCATTTTTTTTTTCTAGCATTGCTCCTGGGGTATCGCTTGCCCCAGACCCATGACAAGAGATGTCCCATGACAAGAGATGTTGTGCTGCCCTGGAAACACTATCCTCCCTGTTTAGCATAGTGCAAATGCAAACTTTTGATCTTCACATATGCCAGCTAACTTTTCCATAGTCAGTCCAAAAAGCAAACTTACAGATGTATTTCCGAGTCCTACGCCCAGTTCTAGCAAATGTACTGGGTATGGTAATTTCAATTAGATAATATAACAGTAAAAGGTACCACAGGAATTTATGAAAAGCATATTTATTAGGTTATAGAAGTAGAGAAAAAGAATAATGTAAAAAATGCAAAGTCGGAGGGTGTGTGTGGAACTTTCTGTAATTTCTGTGCAATTTTACTGTAAACCTAAAATAGCTCTAAAAAATAAAGTCTATTAATAAAAGAAGTGCAGAGTTCATGATCTCAGAAAATATAAGCCGATATGCTGAATGCAAAAGCTTTAGAAAGGCTGTTCAAGAAGAAAGCTTCCAAAAAGTTTTCTATGGCTGCACCATAATTAATCGGTATTGTGGAAAAAAAAAATTCTGTTCCACTGGTAGAAGGTAAGGAGATTCCCCACCTCATTCCTTCTCCTGCAGGAGAGAACATCCTGGAATGGGAGCATGTTGAAATGAAAAGAACAGCTTGCTGCGAGTACAGCCTGGGATTGAATCCCAGATCTGCTCTCTCACTAGCTGTGTGGCTTTGGGCAAGCTATTTAACAGCTTTGATCTTAAGTTTTCTCATCTATAAAATACTAATAATGATACGTGCATGATGGAGTTATTATGAGGAGTAAGTGAAATATTGTAAGTGAAAATGCTAGCCATGGTCTGTGCTTAGCAAATGTTAGTTGAAGTTAAGTAGCTTCTAGTAGCAATGCCCCTGCTTATGTGGTTTAATTCTCTGAAGGGTGTATCATGTCAGTTAGATGGAAAGTCAGTTAGGTGGGAAGGAAAGCTGGGGAGGGATAAAACCTGCTTGTATATAGGTCAGTACCTAGCAATCTGCCTACACACTGTAGGCCCGCAGTAAATATTTGTTGAATGCATATGCTCTGGACTGGAAGTGTCTAAAATTTCATATACAGCATGTCTTCGAATAACGCTTTTTCGTTCAATGCCATTTCATTATAACACTGATGAGACGCCATAGGAACCTAAGTCTTGTTGATATCAATTAGCCTGTGGTAAAATTGGTTGCGCTATATGTCATTTTCCTTAAAGGCACAGAACCTGTCATCAATGTTAAGTGAAGACTTACTGTAGTAGTTGTTTGATATTATCCTCAGACCCACTGCTTTGATGTTTATAGTACATCACACTTTCTAAAGTAAATTTACACCTATTTAATAAAATAAACAAACCAAACCCTAGGAGGCAGGTAAGACTGATCTTAAATTCTATTTTATAGAAGTAGAAACTGAGGTACACAGAGAATCACAAACACACAAAAATCTAGTAAAAGAGCAGAATTAGATCTTAGGTCTTCTAATTTATGACCAGTTTTTCCACTCTATCTATTGAAAGTTCGCGAGCCCCTTTTCCCTATACTCACCGGGGGGTAAATGTCATTCTACATACTTAAGAGATCATGAATGAGACATAAACCTGAGTTTGGGCAATTTACAATATAAGGGAAGAATTTTTGCTGACTTAGATAGAGGTCGCTTACGATATTGTACGAAGAAAAGATGACATAGAACAAATAAGGAAAAGAATTGATCAGTGACCAAACATTTCACGAAAGTTTCCTTTTCCAAATAGTTTTACTCTGTTTTCCGTTTGGGATTTGATTGTCACTCATAGGCCTCAGCATGGGTTGGCCATGCACAAGGCCACTATAGGTAACTTTTCAGCATTAATGACAGTTTTTATATACAATGGCAGGTTTGTCTTGACACTTTTCCAAAAGCTATGCTTTTTTGCATCTTAGGCTTATTGTCAAATAATAAAGGCTTGATGGGGGAGGGGGTGGCAGGGCAAAGAGAAAACGAAGAAAGGTTTTCCTAGTAATGGAAGGTTTTCTTGGTTATTAAAATAATTGCACAAAAATGTATTAGCTGATGTTTGTATAGGTCCAGCAGCAAAGTAGAAATTTTATGTTTTTGTAACATTAAGACGTGTAAACATCATCATGATCTGTGGGGTGGCCAGCTCCCAACTATCCCCTAAATAGGAGCATTGACAGACATAAGAAGCTGGTAGCTAAGCAGCATCTACCTTATTAGGACCTCAGTGCTCAGCCGTTAGGCTTGTGGTTTTTCTGGGGGTACATCCACCCTCTTCTTAGGCAAAATTTTAGCATACCGTGTTTCCCCCAAAATAAGACCTAGCCGGACCATCATCTCTAATGTGTCTTTTGTAGCAAAAATTAATATAAGACCTGGTCTTATTTTAATATACTTATAGACCGGGTCTTATATAATTTAATATAAGACTGGGTCATATAATATAATATAATATAAAATATATAGTATAATATATAGGTATATATTATATATAGATACATATTACATTACATTATATTATATTATATTATAGAAAACCCAGTCTTATATTAATTTTTACTCCAAAAGATGCATTAGAGCTGATGGTCCGGCTAGGTCTTATTTTTGGGAAAACATGGTAGACTGCAGAATTACCGTTTACAAACTTGGTGGCTTAAAACAATGACAACATTTATTTTACCCTAGGGCCCGTAATTTGGGCAGGACTCAGTCAGAGGTTGGCTCCATTTGGCTTCAGCTGGAATGGCCTGCAGGCTGGGGGGGCGAATCACCTGAAGGCTCCCTCACTCACACATTTGGTGGTTGATGCTGGCTGTGGGAGCTGTCAGCCAGAACACCTACATTTGGCCTCTCGCTGTGACCTGGGCTTCCTCACAACATTGTGAGTGTGAGCACCCAAAAAGAAAGAGCCAAGTGGAAGCACTGTCCTCTTTGTAACCCAGCCTTGGAAATCACATAGCATCAGTTCCACTCTACTCTATTGTCTGGAGCAGTCACAGCTCAGACCCTGTTTTGAGGGGATGCAACGTAGAACCCACCCCTTAGGGGGACACTATCAAAATACATTATCAGAAGAGCACACAAAATAGAAGTATTGCTGCAGTCCTTTAGAAAATTATATCACATACATGCAGTTGCCTTCCTTTGCTTTCTTTGGTATCATAGCTTCCTTTACCAGATCCTCACCTAGTACTGTCGTATGCATTCCTGCCTTTGTTTGGTATCGTTCCAAAAGGGAATCCAAAACCTCATTCTTCAAAGTCATAGATTCTTAGCTTTAGCCTGGCCCTTAGTGATTTTGTAATCTCTGGGGTCACAGTAATTGCCTTTACCTACTTTCTTGTTCTGCTCAGGGGTCCTGACTAAAGTCACATATTCTGGAAAGCAATACGAGGATCTTATTTAGCCATGGATGGAAAGCTAACTCAAGGTGACCATTTTCTGAGGAAACTGGCAAGTTGGCAGTGAGAGGAGAATGGGGCAGACACATCAGGAGAAGCAAAGGTGTTCTGAGAGAGACCATGAGGCATGGAAGAGAGAGAAATGGAGAGAAAAGCAGCATCTCAGTTGCTGATGGCTTCCCAGGATTCCTCCTAGGTCACAAATGCTAACATGCACTGGGATACGGGTGATGGTTACTGGCTTTTTGGGTTTTATGTTTGTTTTGCAGCCAAAATAGCCTGAAATATCATCCAACCTCTGGAAACCTGGAGCAAGAATGTGACTTGTGCAGAGTCATATGCTGGTTAGTGAAGGAGCCTGCATTTGAGTCCTGGCCATGTGATTCCATTTTCAGTATTAGATATTTTCTGAATTTAGGCTTGAGTGGAAAGGAGCAGAAATCTTGAGGTTATTAAGAGTTTGGGGAAGGGAGTTAAAGAAAAGAGGAAGAAGACTGGAGGGTAAAGAGCAAAAAAGGAAGGCTGGGGACCCTGAAGTCAAGTTTCTCTTTGATATTATTACTTGATCTTGGGTATTTTCTCCATTCTCTGGCTTCTGTAACATCTATTCATATCCTTCCTTTTGGACACCTGAGCTATTTCTCTCTCTTTAAATTGAAGGATAACAGTTGGCATATCTGGTTATAATGAGCCCGGGTGCACCAGACTTTTCATTTGAAAGGTGTTTAGAAGGTAAGGTCATTGTCACAACATGCAGCACTATGTTGCTGGGCAGAAATATAATGTCAGGCAGAATAATACAGACTTGACAGAGTGTCACACAGACTTCAGCACTCAGGGACAAAAGCAGAATGAATCCTTTCTCAGGAAGCTGTCTAATCAAATTCAGGCATGTGTCCACCCTGCAGCACTGCAAGGATGACCATTTCATTGGGCAACGATTATTAAAATTGGATTCTTTTTTGCAGAAGAGGGTCAAAATTAGAATTCTGTGGAGCATTATCTTCTCCCCGCAACGGCCACGTCATTTTATAGGAGATTGTGTTGCCTGGAAATCCTCCTGATCCTTTTGTTCATCCTCACATCTAATCCGCGTTCAAGTTAGCAGCAAAACCAGGGACCAGACATATCCAGAGAAGCGCAGGAGACAATTAACACCTACCTCTTGGAACACTGGTGATGATTAATAAGATATTGTGCCGCAGCTGTGTATGTTTTTATGTTTACCACAATCAAGCTTGATTAAAGCTGGCCTTTGTGACATCCTCTGATTCCTTGTGGTGTCAGTAGTTTTAGGAGATTGGTTGCCGGGCTTCATTTTTCACCTCCCAGGGAATCACTCCTGCAGCCGTTTCCTGATCTCTGCCAGGGATTAACTGATGTTTCCCTGTGGCTGGTGAAACGGTACAGTAAGGTCATCCCTGCAAGCTGGCTGGGGGAGAACTGAACTCTTCAGATGAACTATAGTTGCCCCCCACCCCTTGGCTCTGCCTCCTGATCAAAGTCAGGGGTGATGTCAGAGAGGTGGCCCCACACTCAGTCAGATGCTGGGCGCCTGCTCTCTCTCCATGGGCACTGAAAACAAGGCACTGGTGTGTATGTCACCGAGTCCTCATTATGGCAGCAGACTTCAGTTTATCACAGAATTGAGTCCCACATCTTTAGTCCCTCACTATGAAGCTGTTTGAGAGAGTTGCACAACCACAAGAATGTCTTTTATTGTTTTTCTAATCACTTTTAATGTGTTTTCTCACAGTTTTTCTAAGTGTTGATGTCTCAGCCTGGCCATGTCAGCAAAAAGAAAGACAGAAAGACGGAAGGAAGGAAGGAAGGAAGGAAGGAAGGAAGGAAGGAAGGAAGGAAGGAAGGAAGGAAGGAAGGAAGGAAGGAAGGAAGGAAGGAAGGAAGGAAGGAAGGAAGGAAGGAAGGAAGGAAGGAAGGAAGGAAGGAAGGAAGGAAGGAAGGAAGGAAGGAAGGAAGGAAGGAAGGAAGGAAGGAAGGAAGGAAAAATGGAGGGAGGGAGGGAGGGAAAGAGAGGAAGAAAGAAAGGTTGATTCCCATAAAGGGATACTATTTTAATAGTTCAATTTTTTTTTAAGTTAGAGAATATAAAATTATAGATTTCATCAGGATTTAAATTGTATCCCAGATGCAGGAGCTTATTTAAACACACACACACACACACACACACACACACACACACACAGACCCAGGGTCTCAGGATATGCAACCTTTCCCACTTCCCTCAAAAATTCCCTCAAAAATACCACTGTCTGTGTTTTCCAACATGAAAACATAAGTTATTCCCAAGCTAGATTTCCTCTCATAGATGTTCATTTCTCTCCCACCCCTCCCTTTCTATTTTTAATGGATATTCTTTTGATTAAATGTAGGCTTAGGGTTGCTAGTAATTTGCTGATAACTGTGTAGATCAGAAACAAAGATGTTTGAAAACAATAGAAACAGGCTCAGTGTCCTTGCAGCTTCCCTGTGAAGGAAGGTGTATTTTCTAGGTGTGTTTTATGGCCTAGAAATACTCAGCCCCAAGTAAATCCCATCCCCCACTCCCTCGTACTGTCAGATTTTGAGTATTAAGCATCAACATACCTTGTAATTTTGGCAGTGGCCTGTCATTTGGATAGTTGTCTGCAAATGCTACTAATGTTATTTTGGATAAAAACTGTCTCATTACCATGTAGGCTGTGAAAAGAAATGAACTTGCATATCACCTGCATTTCTTCCTTTCTTCCTGTGTCAACCCTGTCCCCTTGTGATGCAGTTCAGTTCCCAAGGGACAGTAATGCCCCTGAAAATTGACAGTCACATTCTATTATAACATATTTTTCCCATTTAATAACATGGTATAGGTAATGATTCATAATCCTCAAAGGGCCTCCTGCCAGTGACAACTGAACTCAAGTAATTGAGAACACCATGCAATTTGGCGGTGACTACACTTTTATGGTTCAATCAGGAGTTAAAGCAACAGTATATCTGGAGAGGCTTTCAGTAAAATGACATTTTCCTGATACATTTCCATGTCTGTTTTACATATGTAACTCTTGCTTCTTTAGGCCACTATGGCCCGAAATAAGACCATAAAGGGTATATTTATTTCCCATTAGGCGGTAAGTCCTATAAGGGCAAGAATATTTTCTCCTTTTCACCTCTGTATTTTTAGTGCCTAGAATAGTGCTTTGCATTTAATGTGCTCAATCATTAGTTCCCTTGCCCGGTGACACGTCAATCAGGAAAACAGTCTTTGGTTTTGAGCTCCCATCCATCAGTATCATTACATTCAAACTCCCCAAGGCCCCTGGAAACCCTGGAAGGATTAGAGTGACTGGCATTATTCCGCCCTCAAGTAGCAGAGCTGCTTCCTTCCTAGTACCTGAGGGCCTTAATTAGGAGTCCTTGATGTCACTCCTTCAATCATCATGGAATACAGCTCAGTTACCACTAGATGACCTCACTTTTTCAGTCTTCTCATAGACCCCTAGTAAGACCAGAGCTGGGTCTCAGACTTTCTGAGTAGCCAGAAAACGTTGTGCCCCACTTGAAAGGATCCCTCCCCACTGACCATCAACAGCACCCCAGATTAGACCCTGGGCACCTTAGCTCTCTTCTACCTCAAGATAGGCCCCCTGCCTTACTCCCTAAGACACTAATTTTTTCTCAGAATCTTTGTGGGAATTAAGTGCAATCGTATGCAAGTCACCTAAAATAGTATGTAGCATGGTAAGCATTCAATAATGGATAGATTATTTATAATGAGTTAAACTTGGAAACATAATCTTTCTATAACTATGAATTGGAACAAATCTTAAGTTCTTAATATCACAAATATGGAGACAACATTATGGGGTTAAGTTAAGTCCGAGCTTGCCAGGGAATGTAACCTTTCTTCAAGTCCTGACTTTGACACTGAATTCCTCCATGACTTTGGGCAAATGACTCAGCATCTCTGAACCTCATCTTCATCTACAAAATTCAGGTCAGGATACTTACCTCACATAGTAGGTGTAAGAATTAAAGGAGAGAAACCTGTGATTCCACATTCTAAACGAGGACACATTATGCAAATTGAGGCATCTTCTGTCTCCTTCGCAAACGTGTATCATGTGAACTGGGGACAGCCTATATTTTTCATTCACAATCGGTAAGTTATAGAACTGAGATTTCAGAGAGTGCTGGCACAGGCATGTGGCACTGACTTTCCATTTCCTTGGTATGTTAAGGCTGAATATCGCTAAAGTGGAGGAACATGATGGTAAAGCCCAGGTCTTCTGCTGATTCTCTGGAGTGTATGACAAGGCCTGTGGATCCCCTCATGCTTTTCACAGGCAGAGAGAGGCAACTATAGTAATTTGCTTTGCACACCATAAAAAAAACAATTCAACGAGAGCCAGGGAAATTTTTGTTGGCTTGCATTTGAGATATGTTTTTAAATTGCAGAACAAAGTTTAATTTGGTTTCCATTTCCCCTGATGAGGAATAGCATCTCTATGCAAGAAAACCTGACACTCCTTTATTCTTGCAAGGGTGGTAAAATTTTCTGGGTCACAAAACAAGCAGTGGAGAAAGAAATGAAGGTGCATGCAAGACTCCTAAAATAAATATTCCTCTGTGGTAATTATTAGAAGGCTTGGATGAAGAAGTTGTCAGCCCCAGGAGCTTGGGCTATCTTTCCCTCTACTTTTCCCCTCATCACTTTGTTCAGTGTGGCTTGTGTAACGTGCTAGGCAGGGGGCTGCTTCACCCCCTGTTTCCCAAAGAGCTTGGAAATGCTGAATGACAATTATAAAACAATGCCTTGGGGTTTGCGGGCTCTGAGAATATTACTGTAGCCAAACGCCAAATCAAGAAGGTGCTCCTTAACACAAATCCACTATCAGAGGGAAATAGTAGCAACAGATTTGAATTATCACAGGTGCCACGAGAGGCATGTAATTCAGGTTATCAATTAATTGAATGCATTGTATGCTTTGTGGGTATCCCATAAGCATATGACACAGTCCCTCTTCTCAAGGAGATTATCCTTTCGCTCAGGAGACCAGACTCATAGGGCGCTTAAATAATACAGAAGAATAATTGATGTCTAAATGTTGACTCTAGAGTTTCAGATGAGGGAAATTAACGTAAACAGGAATATCCCAGGGAAGTCTTCATGTAGGATATACAATTGGTAGGAGCCTTCCAGGACAGATAAGGCAGACACCCTCCTAATAGCGCCTTCCATGCATGCAGCCTTTTAGATCGATCCTATGTGACCTCACAACAATTGGTGAGCTCGGCAGGGTTTTCATTCTACTGAGTGAAGTTGAAGAGAGGCCAGTGCAACCTGCCCACGGTGGCGTGTGGAAGGATTGGAACGGGAGGCCAAGCCGTCTGGTGCTCCTACCTAATCATTCTGTCTTTACCTTTCCTTAAGTCATTGCTGCTTAAATGTTTCCATTACCATTTTATTCCACTTAGCGCTTAGCACATGGGAGACTCTCCACAAATGTTTCCTTCGGTCCCTTTGTCCTAAAGTGAAGCAGGTTATAAAACGGCCACATTTCTAAAAATGAAAGAGCAAAAACAATAATATGTCTTCTGCCTCTCTCAGGGGAGGCGATTCTAATCAAAATGATATTGGAGTGAGGTGGGAACTGGGGAAAGTGAGGAGTGGGTTGTGACTTTGGAGGAGAGGAGAGGAGAAGGACGGGAAACCTCTGTCCTTACCTTCTCGACATCAGTGCAGCCTTTGGCAATGCTGCTGATCTACTTCCTTGCTTCCTGAAATTCTTTCTCCCCGAGGCTCCCATGGCATTCAGGGAGCTTGTCCACCAACTCTTCCGCTCATGAATCCTTCAGCTTCCTTCACTGAACATTCTTCTTCAGACCACCTCCTAGGTGTAGGTGGTCCACAGAGTTTAGTCTCAGCTCTTTGTCTCCTGACCTTTAGCACCTCCGACCTGCCTTCTCTGCGTGGATGGCTCTCAACATCTTAGCCTCTCCGGGCAAATTGATTCCTACCCTGAGCTCCAGTTCTTTATCTCCAGGGCTTCCCACTCCCTTCAAACCCAATCTGTTAGCAAATGTAACTGTCCCACTGAATACCAGCCTCTCCTTCCGGTTTTTCACATACAAGACCATTTTCATTAGAATACTTTTCTTCTCTCGTTTCCTGAGTGTCACAGTAGAAATATAAATGTGATTCTCTGTGTTTCATTCTCTTCCTTTGGTGGTAAAACATTTCCTCCAAGATAGGTTGTGGCTGATAGCTGCAGTCTGTGCCCAAATGTTCTGGGACCCATCTTGCCAACAGCCCCCTGGATTCCTGAGCTCATTGCAAAGGGGAGGAGGTATGGCATGTTTGCCTAGGCAAGAATCTGGCAAGAGATGGTTTGTAAATGCCAAAAATTATAGTGCTGGGGGTGAAAGGACGGGAAGGATGTTAGAGAGGAAATAGACTCTTATCATCCATGGCAACTGGCAAAAGGATGCCCATTGGAAAGACATGTGCCATTCACACTTTGGCTCCCACTCAACATGTGGGGCTCTACATACTGAGAGGCTGGAAAACATATGAAGGGGAATTACTCATGTTTTTCCATCTGTACACATGTGTTTTGTTGGTGTTAAATTCTTGGTATAAGAGTCTCTTATTCCATAATGTATACACAGAAAGATATTCCCACCAATTTTTTTTTTTAAGTATTATTAAAACCAGCTGAATAAATTCATAGGGTGTTGTAGCAGGACAAGTGAAATGTAAACGCACACTCTCTGGGATTGTTAATGTCTTTAACACGGACACTGCTTCATGTGAAATGCATTTCACTACCAGTATTGTGTTTTCACGGCATTGTTTTTAAGGGTAAGATTTGAAGACAAAAATGCATGATGGGAGAGGGGGAGTTCCACCCTACATTTTGAAACGTGGTAATCTTTGTGTAATGGACTCAGAGCTTACCTTCATGGGTATTAGAACTAATAAATGAGTTTTTCAGTGTCATAATATCTTACCTCTCAGGTAAGAAGACACGAGCATAGACGAGTTTGAGGACAGAAGCTGTCTCCTTGCTCCCATAACTTGAAAAAGGACCTGGTTTATCTTGCTTTAAAAATGAGCAAAGAAGTTACTGAAGTAGGAGACTGTCTGAATGCCACCAGTTGGGCCTCTCCTGTACTTAGTGAGAATGCAGCTGGATTACGGTTTATCTCCTTTTGCTTTGCTGATGAGCCATAAACTACCTTGATGAGGGTTAACTGAAAACACTACTCAACTCTGGCCATAGAGGCAATGGCCTGCTATGAGGTTTTAAAATTCATTTATTCATTCACGAGTGATTATTGAGTACCAATTACATATGTGACAAGCACAGGTGTAGACTTTTGGGATACAGCACTGTACAAACAGGACGAAGGTCTCAGCCCTGTTTATCAGAATACATTTTGCTTAGTGTTTAAGTCAGATCAGCACTTACTGCCTAAGGATCTCTCTCTACAAGGCACTATGGGGAGTAATGGTTGGCATATCTAAGACATGAATGGCATGGTCTCTGCCATCAAAGAATTAGCACTCTAGCTGAAGTTGTCAGATTTAGGGGTTAGTGTATCAGTCCTATTTCTTCTTAGGGACAGTGTTGAAGATGGAGAAGGGTGCAGACCTGTTCCTTCCGCAAACACCCCTACCCCTAAAGAATGCACAACTGCCTAGTTCCTTCCCTTCCTTGTTTCCTGACAACCTTTACATAAACCCCGCCCCCTTGGCTGCTGCCATTATCTGTTTTCTACCATTATCCTGTCTCCAGCTCTGATTTGATTCACTGGACTTTGGGGCACTGTTGAGTCTCACTGGAATTGAATGTGGACAGTACCGATTTTCTGTTTTATTAATCCCATGCCTGCATGGACAGCGAGAAGAGACACTTCCTTTTTATGGCATTTATTTACATTTATTTATATGGAATTGTTATTAATTTGTTTTCAAAAGCATTTGTTGAACACCAATCATGTGCAGGCATTTTACTGAGGTGCTGGACACAGAGATAACCCATGGATTGAAAAGCAGGGTCAGAAAAATAAATCAGTAATTAAATACAATATCCTGGGAAGACAGAAGAGGAGCACCTACCCCAACTCGGCAGAGTCTTGAAGCATAAGGGGAAATTAGGCAGAGAAGCATGAGCGAGGTCAAGGCGACCATAAAAACAAATGTGATAAGGCGATATGTCACCATTAGGCAGATTATAATAAAACAGACAGTGAATATTGTGTCATTCTCCTTAGCTCACACAGAATCTGACAGCCCAGTTCACTCCTCCCTGAGGTGGCTTTTACCTCCATCCCGTCTGGTCCCACCGTCAATTATTTTGGGGAAAATAAGAAGGAGGAAGAGAAGAGAGGGAGGTGAGAAAGATATTAGACAAGTGGGAACAGAGAGCTAAACTAGTTTTCACCCACTCAAAAGTAGAAAAAGAAGTGAAAACTACAGATAGAAGCCACACTCCTCCCTTGTCCTTTATCTCCACAGCTTTCAGCTATGAGCTTCAGCCAAGAAACCCTTGTGTTTTTCACCACCTGGTAATCCATGCATCAGCCATCTAACCTCTTATTGTCAGAAAGGGAACCTATGCTCACTTTGCTTAGCTCCCTCTCAAAATGTAGCATTCGAGACATAACGGGGGTTCTGAAACTAGCTTCAATTTTTCCGAAAAGCTTCATCAGAAGGCAAACTGTATCTGTGATAAGATTGAATCAACTCAGCAAGAAGCCAATTTTCTGTGCTTTTCACTGAAATGATAAAAATGATTACACTAGCACTCTGGTGAGGATGAGAAGCATCGATTAGCCATTATCTGTGTCTTTGATTAATTTTTAAATGGAAAAACATTAATTATTACTTAATGCGATTGGGTAGAAAAGTCTGTCACCACGTGATATGAGACATAATGAAAGGGTAGGATTTTCTCGTTTGTTAAAAGCTTGGAAAACAGTAGCCAAAGAGACCTTGGAGTGCAAAACTTTGGCACAGAGCTAGAGAGTTGCACTCTACCCACGTGATGGAGCCTGACCCAGTAAAAAGGAACTGTGTGATGCTGAGGTGCATATACATTCTCTTAAACTGCGTCTTCCTGAAACAGCTTGAAGGCACTATTATTGTATACCACTCTCTTTGTATAATTACTCATACAATAACAATAGACGTAGTATATAATAACTCATATAATAGTAAGCAAAGTAACTCAAGACTAGAGATGCTGCTACATGTTAGATAACATGGGAATAATAAAAGTTTTACTTTATCTCCCATTCCTCTTCCTTCCCCCAGCGATGGCTACGATTCTGACACCAATTCTGTTGTGGGAAAGTGGGGGATTCCCATACCAACTAGCAATTCTCCAACACCAGCTGGGTGTCCTACAGTTCAACTCAGTGCTGACACTACCTGGAAATAATGTCAGATCCCACAGGTTAAAGGCTCAGCCCTTAATAACTGCAGACCCAGGTTGTCACTTGTGCTTCTGACCGGCTATAGATTGGAGGTTTCCTTCCATGACTTCCTTTTTGGATTTCATTAATTTGCTAGAGTGGCTCACAGTACTCAGAGAAACATTTTACTTACTAGATCACCAATTTAGTATAAAAAGATATAACTCAGGAACAGCCAGATGGGAGAGATGGATAGGGCAAGGTATGGGGACAGGGCATAAGAACTTCCACATTCTCTCTGAGAGTGCCTCTGTCCCTGAATTTCCATGTGTTCACCCACCTGGAAGATCCTGAACACCGTCCTTTTGGCTTTCGATGGAAACTTCCCTCATAGACATGACTGGTTAAATCATTGTCCTTTGGTGATTGAACTCAATCTCCAGCCCTTCTCCACTCCCAAGAGGTGAGGGTGGACGAGGTGATGGGGCTTGGGACTAAACTTCCAACCATCTAATTACAAGGTTGGCAATCAGCTCCCATCCTTCGGTGGGTCCAAAAGTAACCTCACTAACATAACAAAAACACCTTCATTGCTCTTGTCACTTTGGAAATTCCAAGAGCTTTAGGAGCTCTGTGCCAGAAAAAAGGAACAAAGACCAAATGTATATTTCTTTTTATAAATTACAATATAACAATGGTGTAACAGAAATAAAGGCAGGAGAATGGGAGCTGGATTTCCAGAAAAACAGACATGAACTCACTATTGCACATTTAGATTTGCCCCCAAGCGTGTGAGCAGGTGGCTTCCTACAGGTAGCCTCAGCAAAACCCTTTTAGGAAGGAATAGCTCAAGCACCGGCCTCCTGAGTTGCCCATCCCCAGGACCTGGGGGACAATGGGACCCCAGGACAATGGGAGAGTATAGCCTTTGGAGACAGTGCTGGATGGAGCAGGTTTGCTGCAGGCAGGGCAGAAGGGAGGAGAATGGCTCTTTGTTTCAGGTGTGCTTTTTTGTTCCTATTACAGCTGAGTGCTGGCTTGGGATGCACAGTGGAGCTGGCAATCTCTCTTCACCTTTAAAAATCCAGGTGTGTTGCTCTTGATCGACATTTGGAAACTGACCCTGAAGTTAATACAAAGTAAACTATTCTGTCTTAGGAGAGGCATTAATTCTTTCAGGCCTACAGTCAGTAGTTTGCAATTCCCAGCACAGGAGCCAGTGCACAGGATTGGAGGAGTCAGAGAAACGTTAACCCAACCCACTTATCATGTAAAGAAGAGGCCCAGAAAGGCAAAGTGACCTACCATATGTCACATAGGTAATTTATGGCACATTAATAATAATAAATTAACCCAACATGAAACTGATGATAAAGCTCAACCACGAATAGCAATACCTATACCCCAGATACCAATGCTCTGTTGCCAGATTCTTGGGAAATAACCCAAGTGGGATTCCTGGGAAATTCTTTTCATCTACCCACCAATTAGCACACAGTTATGATGCAGATGTCTTTGTAGCTTATCTCCACCTAGTGTGTTTTATGTACTTCATTCCTTCTCTGATTGTCTTCCACATAAGGATCCTGTGAGACTCACATGGCATTGTGTGATCAGCAGGACCTCTCCAGCCCCTTTGCTCCTCGAACAATGTGTAGTTCTGGGACCCTCAGCTGGGAAAGGCGTCTAAGATATCTCGCCAGGGCTAGTGTTTTCCAAAGTGCAGTGAAAAGACCATCCATCCACACCGTGCTTATTAGTCATGCAGGTTCTGAGAGCTACTCCAAAATTACTAAATCAGAAAGGGGGCAAGAATATGGATTTTTAATAGGTTCTTTAGGAGATTTTAAATCACATTTCCCTAGGCTATCTGGGTTTCATCTGGCCTGACCATTCTCATATCTGTGAATGAGATGATACGGTCTTTGACTAATATAGATAGATAGATAGATAGATAGGTAGATAGATAGATAGATAGATAGATAGATAGATAGATAGATAGATAGATAGATAGATAAATTATACATAGATACATCTTATTATATTTTGAATAATATCCACTCAGTCAGCTTTTATTGAGAGCTTTCTACTATTAGGTACCGTAATGGAATTAATAAAAACAAACCACCTATCATATTCTATAATAATTGCTTTTGTAAATTAACTTTTTAAATTCTTAGAGAACTTTATGGGTTACCACTATTATGTTCATTCAACAGAGGAACAAACACAGAATAATTAAATTTTTTTCCAAGGGTACAGAGCTTACAAATGGTAGAGGCAGAATTTGAACCCAGGTCAATCTCCAGAGCACATGTCTTAACCACTATGCCCAATAGCCTCCCCACACATAAAGATGAGCAAGACTCGGTCATTGGTGCAACCCTTCCAACCCCAACCCAGAGTTCATAGTCTAGTCAGGAATCCAGACTTCATACGACTTAGTAGGTAATTGCATGATGGTTTATTAACTGCCATGATAGTGCTGTGAACAGAATGCCAAAGGTGTCAAGAGAGAGTTCAAGAAAAGTTCATAGCTCCATGAGAACAGGGATCCTGTCTGTGTGGTTTCCCTTAGCACAATGACTTACCAATATTAGATGCTAAAAATAATTATGTTGAATGAGTGAATGAATTAATGAATGATGTGATTCATTTGAGTTGGCATTGAAGGATAAGGAGGAAATTTTGAGACAAGTAAGAGAAGAGAGAATGCGTACAACCTGGAGGGGTAAAAGGCTAAAAATAGCTAGTTCTGGGAACAGCGATTTGATGTGACTGGAGCAAAACATGCCAGGGAGGGGTAATGGTGGGAGTGAAGTGGGGAGGGAAAGAGAAGAAGAGGCTGGTGGTGAAAAGTCTCTACCATGCCAAAGAATTCAGATTAGTCCTCCAGGCAGCTCTCTTCAAGCAGGGGAGTGACAGAATCAGATTTCTTTAATGGGAAGACACCTCTGAAGGCCAGTGTTGAAGGCATAAAGTGGATTAGAATGAAGAAGATCTGCTAGGAGGAAAGCCAGCTGAAAGAGGTGAAGTAGTGAGGGCAAGAGATTAGGAAGATCTGAGCTAATGCACAGGGGCAGGGGAGAGAAAAAAGGAGGGCCCTTTAGGAGGTGCATGCTTGAGGCAGAATAGGTGGGATTCAGGGATCAAGTGAGTGTAGAATACCGAGATAAGACTCCGGATTTTCTAACATAAATGGTGATGCCATTAACTGAAATAGGAATATAAGAAGGACAAGCTCCAGGTGGATTTAAAGAGTTCTGTTTTAAAGAGGTTAGATTTGCATCCTCTGTCAGTCTTTCCAGTGAAGATAACTTTCCAGAAGGCATTTACCAAGAGAGCCAAGGAGCAAGTTTGCAAATGGAAACAGGGTGTTTGTCACCATTAGCATCAGGGTGGGAGCTGAAGCCATAGGAACAGAGAACATTCCTCAGGAAGTGAGTATAAAGGGTTAAGAGGAGAGGACTAAGAAATCATTCCTAATACATGGCTTTTAGGGGGTGAGCAGTCAGTAAGGCAGACCAAGCAGAAAAAGATACTGTAATTTCAATTTCTGCTGTTTTGATGGAAGAGTCACCTTATATTTATTCTGAAGAGTTTCAGAAAAAGGAAACTCTTTTCAGATACTCTAGACCAGGGGTATCCAAACTTTTTTCAACGGTTTTCACCAAGGGCCATATGCGGTAAAACACACAAACAGCCGGGCCACTCACTCGAGCTGAAGTACGTATTGCCTCACCTGGTTTATTTAAGTAAACTAAGTATATTTTTGGAATTTGCTGCAGGCCAATTAACAATGGATTGCAGGCCGCAGTTGGCCCGCGGGCCGCAGTTTGGACACCCCTGCTCTAGAGCGTTCACTGTATCCCAGGCTAAAACCTTGAAAACGGTGCCTTTGTATTGGATGCTTTAGGCACCAACTTCTTCTTCACCTGTGAAAATACATATGACATTTCCCCCCCACTGAATACCAAAGAGCTCAGGAATACAAAATTCTCCACCAAAGCTTTTAGCTATTGGTATTTGACCTTATAGCTTCTGTGGTGGCAAGTTAGGAACATTTTCAAACATCAGTAGTTACAGCTCTCTCCTCCAGGCCTGTTTCTTCCAGCTTCCCCTGGGTGAGTGAGCGCCTGTCTACCAGACTCAGTCTGCGCATCCCCAGAACAGAGTAGAAAACAAGATGAAAAATCCATTAAGTAAAATAATCACTTTCTTTTAAAGTTAACTATATAAATATTATGGCACTTATCCTTTAACTAAATTCAATTGGCTATTCTCTATTGACAGTAAAACTGACTCACTCCATTCAGTTGGGGGTTTTTAAGCTAGAATGTTTTTGCTACCTTAATGGGAGTTTCCCTGGGGCTGCCCATAGCCCAAAGGTCCTTCACAACTTGTGTGTGTATGTGTGTGTGTGTGTGTGTGTGTGTGTGTGTGTGTGTGTATATGAGAGAGAGAGAGAGAGAGAGAATATGCTGATGTTCAATGAAAATTGTAGGGAAATAGCATTTTACATAGGATATTCCCTGTGCCTATTAGTCAGTCACTAAGATGCCAGGTGTCCTTACGGTCTTGTGATACGCGTGATACCTGCACAAATATCCTGCCTAAGGCAGAGCAATTCACAAAGTCATAAATATTAATGCAAAATAAATATATGGGGGAAAATGTTCAAACTCAATTGATGTCAAAAAAATATAAATAAAAGCAACAATACAATACTGTTTTTCTCCTTTCACATTGGTAAAGCTGTTTTTTAAATTATAATACTGAGGGTTGCCCCAGGAAATCAGAAAATGAGACTTTCACAGTCTCCTGTAAGAATAATTATGTATAACCTCAGAGGACAATTTGTCAATATGTATCAAGAGCCTTAAAAATGTTCATAATCTTTGACCTAGCAATTCCTTTTAGCATTTATTCTAAAGAAAAAAAATCGAAGAATTGTATACTTAAAATAGATGAATTTTATGGTATGTGCGGTATACTTCAATAGAGCTCTTTTAAAAAAAGAAGCAGAGCTATGCAAAATATGAATATTTATTACATTGTTATTTGCAATAGTGAAAAATTGGGTGAGAAAGTGTAAACATGCACGTAATACCTAGAATATAGCCTTTTTTTGAAGTGGTACAACAACCATGATTCTTAAAGTGTGTTCCCCAAATCAGCAACATAAATATGTGTATTTCCTGGAAACTTGTTAGAAATGCAAATTATGGATCTTTACCTTAGAGGAACTACATAAGAAACTAGAATTGGAACTCAGCACTTTTTCTTTTTTTTTTTACTTCCTTAAGGGAACTTGGCATGCGTGATAAGCTTTCCAGGTGATTCTCATGCTCACTAAAGCTTGATAACTACCTGGAAAAAAATGTTCCTGGTAAATTGTAATGTTAAAAAAAAAAAAAACAAACAGACTCCAAAATGATATGTAATTATGTAAAGCCAATTTTGGGGGAAAATATCTATGCAATGCATGCCTAGATGAAATACTGGTAAGGTATATTTGAAAAAAACTACTAGTATTTATCTACCAGTGGTCGATATGTAGATCTGTTTCTTCTTCTTGATGATTTTCCAAATTTTCTATAAATATTATGTGTGATTTTTGTAAAAAAAATGTTTTACAAAGTTCTTGCCCTTGGAAATTCTGGGCACCAGACGTTTAGGGAAATATTGCACAAATTCAGTGAAGAAGAAAACGGAAAGGATGGCTAGGTTTCTCCCCTAATCGGTTCTATGGAGAGGATTCTTGTCCTTAAAGTAGAATTTGACATTTTTTGCACTTGCTGTAGGTATGAAGGTGCCACACTATCATATGCATCTAAGGGTATATGATGAATGGTGAGCATCAGATCTCGGACTTGACTTCTTTTGAGACCCTCATCGGCTGGTTTTCTTCTTTCTTTTTCTGTGTTGTGTCCTGGGATTTGTTGTACATTGGCGTGTGCTCTCCTGCTGTGGAAGAGGTCAGTTTGGGGCTTTGTCACATTCTGTGTCACTCTAAAAAAAATCAAGAGCATCTTCTGTGTTCTTGGGAATTTCATATAAAGAGCTTCATAGTGAGAGTATTGTTAGCACAATACTGCAATAGAAAAACCACTGGATATATCAGATGGAACAGGCCTTTTGTTACAGGACAATGTGATATAGAGGAAAAGGACAGGCCAGTTTCCTTGTAACTAGTTCTATAGCCTGGGGGCAAGTCTCTAGTATTCTCTGGGTCTTGCTTTCTTCACCTTTAAACTGAAGGAGTTGACAAGATGATCTCTGAAGTCCCTTCCAGCTCTGAATTTCTGTGCGTTTATGACTAGATTCACAGAGATAGAGTGACCCATAACCAGAAGGCACTATAATGCTCTTTGATCTGTTTCATGCAGTTTGGCTTTGTGAAAGCCCGGTGGTATTTTCAGAAGCTGGAGCATCCTTTAACAGGCTTCTCTCCTGCTCTGACACTGAAAATCTATTTTGAGATATTACCTGAGCAATATTATCCATGAGAAATGGTGTTTGGCATTCAAGACCCTTTCCATAAAAACACCAAAGGGTCGGATGGCCTATAGATAAAAAATAGTCCTTTCTGAAAATGTAGAGGGATGTGGCCATATAGTTCATGGAATATGAACTATTTATTAGAGAGGACACAGTTCTTTAAATCAGCCAGGAGACCTGGGTTCTAATCCTAGCTGTGACCTGGTCTAAGTACCTTATCTCTCCCAGCTTCAGTTTCCTCATTTGAAATATTTCTAGTTGATCCCCAGTATTATTTCATTTCTGAAAAAAACATGAGTTTATGATTAAAAGAATGACATTGTGGGCATAAAGACAGAGTCATACCTGAGGGAGTCCCCCAGGAAGTAGGTCTTCTAGAAAAATAGAATTATAGAGTTGGAAGGAGCCTAGTCCCACTGAGGGTCTGAGTCATTTCTACGATATCCAGGTTTTTCTTGATAGGGAACAGGAGGTGAACGCATATGTTGTCTAGAGCTGGCACTTGCCAACTTTTGCTTGGGGTGAGGGAAGGGAAGTGTGTACTTAAACTGCCGAGGCAGCCCCAGGTTTGGGGAAGAGATTTTTGCTTATCCTTTTCACTTCAGAACGTTTACAGTGTGCACTCCACTGTAAAGGAAGCTCGTGAAGTTTGCTTGGCATAGGAATAATGTGAGTGATGAAGGTTTGGCTCCAGACAGCATTCTAAAACTGAGGTTTTGCAAAAGTTGCAAATCCCCAGAGGAAATGCTAGAGCACGGAAGGCCTGCATATCATGGATTACACTAATCCAGGCAGGAAGTGATAATGACATAGCTATACAAGCAGTGTTTTTCATGGCTAATTGGGGAGGATGGTCATTTAATTCAACTACGCCAGACCTTGGGCTTTTTGTGTCCAAGACAGCTTAGGAGCCCTTCCTAGACCCTCCTGCTCAAGGCATTTTAGCCCAACTGTAAGTTCCACGAGGGCGGGGGTCTTTATAATTTTATGAACTTCTAATACCTAGTGTAGTTCCTGGAACATAGCAGGTACTACTAGACCCAGAGTAGAAGACTTCTGAGTATCTTATTAGCCCTATAAAATACTTCATTTTATACCAAGTAGAGGTGCCAAGACTTCATTCAGTAAACCTCTTGTGAATACAAAAACAAGTCAGACCTGATAGTCTGCATGTAAAGAACTGGATATGCTGATTAAAAAAAAAAAAAGAAAGAAAGAAAGCAGATTGATAAAACAGTTAAGAGAATGCCTCCATAACGTTATGGACATACCATTGAACTTTATTTTTCTTCTCTCTAACCAGACAGAAAGCTGGGGCCTGGGATGTATTGTCAGAATTTAAAAAGCTTCTTTAATTAACAAAAATGCTTTTAACAACTTAAAATGAATATGATAGCTGCACAGTATAAAGTCGGGAGTAATGTATGGAGGGTCAGAAAAGCTGTATTTCAGTCCCCTGGTGCTGACACCAGCCTACAGTCAGATCCAAATTTGCTCATTTGCAAAATGAAGGGCATATGTTGCAATGATTATCCTTCCCAAACCAAAAATCATCATTTTTCTGATGTTTTGGGGGACAGGAGGCAAACTGGGAGATATAATTTGGAAGCTGACATGTAGAAAGCTCTGGACATGTCAATGCTATAGTATGTGAACACCATGATTGTTGAATAAAACTCAGGATATATGAAGGCTGAACATGAAGCAACAGAATCATAATTAAGATATAGTATAGACCCTGTAATTATACTTTTATTTCTTTCAATTCTTCCTTCAGCATATAAGTAGAAAATTCCAGTAACGTGCAGATATTTGGAGGATTGACTTCACATCATCCGTACTCAGTTTGAAGTGACCCTGTGGTCGATCCTCTAACCTGCTCCCGGCCCCATCTGGTGGATTCCAAGACTCCTTTGTCTGTCCTACAGAATCGAAAAATGAACCCATTAAGAGACTGAAAAAGATCCGGGCTGTTCTGCTCAAGGAATCATACTAGGAGGGAATGAGATTTATGAGATGAGGTAATAGAAATACAAATAGAAATACATTATAAAGGAACTTTTTCCTCAAATGCCTATTTCCTCTGTGATTGATTTGTGTGGGGGAGACTGGGATTTAATTCCCCTGCCTTCCCCACTGCATACCTACTGTTTCAGGTTCTCAATGTTCCCAGTCAAGTCCGCAGGCATCTGCTCAGCTGGGCCTCAGGGACCCTCCCCACTCTCAGCTCCGCGCTTTCCAGAGGCTTCTTTAACTGACATTCCTACTTTTCATTGACTCTTGAGAAATTATATTAAAATGGAAGAAGATTTATCCCCCTGGCAGAAATTGGGGTCACTGGTATTCAGGGAAAGGTGCAGTGCCTCTCAGGTTATCCTGTAGCCATTTGTCAAACCTTGTAGAGTAATTTATAGGCAAGTGTTCACCAGGGGTCACTCCTGGAGGGTGCAGAGCAAACTACGCTGTGTGCGTATGTATTTGCATTTATAATAAATAATAGATACTGTGTGAGTACCTACTGTGTGACAAAGAGAGCTATACACATTCTCTGCCTTATTTTATTTAATCCTCAAAAAAAAAAATCTGGTAAATTAGAAATTATTAGTCCCATATCTCAGACATGGGAAAACTGAGAATTAGGTTAACCAAGTTACTAAAGACCACGATGTTTGTAAGTATCACAGTTGGGTTCAAATGTAGGGCTTTCTGACTCAGAAGTCCTCACTATCCAGGGGAAAGAAGAGACTGAAGGAGACCAGAAGAGTGTACTGAAGTAGAGTCAGGGATTCCTCTTGATGTAAACGGCTCTAGGGGATCCTGTAAACAACAGCATCCCAGAGCTCTTTCCGGAGGCTCAGGAGTGCTTGTTAAACTTCTTCTGCCAGGTTTCCTCCTGATTTTACAAGCACTTATTGATCTCTTTCTATAGTGAAAAGGCCCGTGGTAAGCCAGAGAAACACAAAATTTATTAAGATATATTTTCTTTCCTATAGTGCAGGACATGCAAGTCATTAGAATAAGTTCAGAATATGATACCATTTTTACATAAAGGAGACTGGGCATAGAGAGTACAGGCAATGGGGCAGTATTTTTTAAAGTATGCCCTCCAGACCAACAGTTAGCATCCACATTCCCTGGGAATGGATTAGTTATACAAGTCACCAGGTGCCACCCTAGGGGTGGGGCCCTGCACTCTGTCTCTTGTTCACTGAAGTTTGAGAAGCTCCGGTTTAGGGGCTTGGCTGGTAATTGAATTTGGTTTGCTAGGAGATGAGGTAAGCAACTGACAGCAAATTAGTCTGGATAGGTCACTTAGGCCTGATGATTTAAAGGTGTTGAACTTCTTGCTGTGGAGATTTCATCAAGTGAGTGAAGTGTAGATGGCAAGCCGTTTGATGAGGTTTACGTTTTAGAAAGATCACGGCCTGGCAGTGAGATTCAAGAGGCGCTGTAATCTGATCCAAAACTGACCACGGATTTCTCCTCTTTTTCAAGCATCTGCTGTTCTTTCCATTCAAGTTCCTATGATGACAATTCTGATACAATTTGTATTTATGAAAATCACCTAAATTTCATTAGAGCTTTGCGGATTCCTCACAAATCACTACTCTTCACATTGGTGGATCCTAAGAAACAGCAGCAGCTCTTTGCCCGTAAGTCAACAGGAAACAAGGAGAGCTTCGCTCCCCATGTTAATTAGAAAGGCTCAAAGACACACCTTTTGGAGTTTTCACATTTTCCCTTTACCATTTGCTATTTTTCCCAAAGAAGACTTTATTCTCCTTCTCCAGCAAATCTGATTTCCTTTTCTGAAAAGTAAGGCTGAGAAGATGATGTCTTACCCACATCCCCTTACCAAATCTTATTTTTACCTGAGCATTTGAATAATACTTGTTCTAAATAAGAATTTTAATAAGACCTGGAGGGTCACTAGGGAGCAATGCCACTGGCTAATTCTCCACATAGTCATCTCACTCCTGACCACTCTGCCTAGAACCTGGTGAAGTTAAAAAATAGACTCATCTAGGGGCGGCCGGATGGCTCAGTGGTTAGAGCGCGAGCTCTCAACAACACGGTTGTTGGTTCAATTCCCGCATGGGATGGTGGACTGCGCCCCCTGCAACTAAAGATTGAAAATGGCTATTGGACTTGGAGCTGAGCTGCGCCCTCTACAACTATATCGAAGGACAACGACTTGGAGCTGATGGGCCCTAGAGAAACACACTGTTCCCCAATATTCCCCAATTAAAAAAAAATAGACATATATAAATTAGCCCTTGCCAGTTCCAGCCTCCACTTGGCCAGAAGAAATCTGCTCTAATTTCAGGAATAGTCTCGTCTACCTATTGTCAGAGTTTTCAGAGGCAGTAGGAGTGGAGATTGGTGAGAGCTCTGGACTCTCTCCTAACATCTCCTCATGAGCTGACCTTTGAAAGCATCCACGATCACTCTGGACTTTTCCTATGCCACACAGGAATACCTAGACAGATGGTCAACCTGGGCAGCATCTTGCTTTCAGAGCCTGTCTCGGTGTGTGGGCCTGGTCACCCCAGGACCAACAAAACAGAGCTAGAGAAGGACACCTGGGTGGTCCACTGTGTTAGGGAAGCCAACACATGTCAACAGACTATAAGAATCAGGACTCTTTCCTTTGTAAATAAACTATGATTTTTCACCAAATCTTGGCATACATGGGATTCTGTAGCACCTCTTAGCCATGTAATTCATTTTAGCAGTAATCATATCCTCTCAGACAAACACATTTTCTGTTTAGCCTTGCCTTCTCCACAGGACTTGGAATACCTTGAGAACAGGAAATGTGATTTACATTTCTTTTGAATACTAAAACCACAGTCCTGGAAGCACAATAGATAATTCTCCTTGAACTGAATTAAAACAGAATAGAATACAAGAAGTAGGGACCACCTCTTGAAATTTGAAATAGGTAATTTTAGGGCAAAAAATAAAAGGGAAAATACAGAAAACACAATCTTAAATTGTCAGGCAGTAAGTTTATAGAAGTCATTACCCACAGAGGTGAGATAAATAGCAGATACATAGTTCCTAAGCTTTTTCTTTATTTGGATTCTTTGAAATCTTTTGTGAAACACATACACTTGCTTTATATTTATCTCTCGATCTCTACGTGAATATTAGATAGGTACCTTAATGTGGAGATCGGGAGATAGATTGAAAGTCCCATGAAGGCTCATGATGAAAATTATTGTCCTGCCAGAGCACTTGTCATTCCTCCATAGACCACCAGCAGTTAGACAAAGTCTGCCAAACAGTGCTTTAGATACTTCATGGGATTTCATGAACAAAGCTTTATGATGTTGTATAAAGATGTTTTGGAGACATCCTTAGCTTTGGACATTGAAAATCAAGTAGGACAGACGGTCCGTCTCTCTACCAGGTGCCGTCCGCTATCAGAAATGAAGCTTGTGCATCAGTGGTCCAATCCACTCCTACAGGTGTCTTTGCTTCTGCAGTTTTGAAACTTCACTGCATACTCCAAATGCCAGCTTCAAGAGACGTACAAAATATAGCATGCTTATCAAGCTCTTCTTGTAATGTCTGGCTTTCTAGCACTTTCTTTCTCTGCTGAATTGTGACATCGCTGCCAGGGAAATAATTGGAACCCTCTCCCCGATGACTGCCGTTGCGAATGCAGTGCCGAGTCTGCCCTGACTGCCCGATTGAGCCATGGCTGGGGACTTTACAACCACTGTAATTATGGAGTCCACCCACCACTGCAAGCAAGACAGAAAGCCAAGAGAACATCGAGTTTAGGATTCTGTTGTGTTTTGTTTTTATTGCCTCATAATACTAAGGTTCCAGCTCAGAGATGAAATATTATATAAAGAGACTTAGGTTTGCTTTCACTGGTAATTTGTTTTTCAGCCCCAACAAAGTAGGTAGAATTGTTGTTGTTGTTATTTAATCTTAGTACTTCTGGGTGAACAGTGACCATTCTTTACCTCTTCTGGTCAAACTCTTAAGGTGGTTTTCAGAAATTGGTTCATATGTCCTCAAATCACCCCTGTGAGGAAGTTAAGTATCCTTGTTTTTCTAGTTGGAAAAAATGAAGCATAGAAAGCTTAGGCAATTGACTTAGCCCGTGAGGGATTGAAGCATGAGTTGTCATTGGAGAACTGATTTCCTCTTGGTGTCTTGGAGGGCACTCTTGCCTTCTAATTGGAGGGCAGTAATGTGTTCTGGCCAGGGACAACTATACATGTGGTAAGAAAGAGCAAGCCTCTCAGTTAAGGAGAACATGGCTCTGAAACTACCCCCAGAGATGCTTCTTTCCTGGCTGACAGTTAAAACAAGTGACATTCAACTCAACTATGGAAAGTCCAAGTGACTAATTTAATGAACCTTTGGTGTGTGAAGGGCAGAAGGGGAGGAGGCTGGCCCGGCCAAGGGCCAGTGTGAGCCATCTCCAATCCCAACCCATGCAAGAGGTTGAGGGTGAGATGAGAGCAGACGGGGTCCGGCGAAAACAGGCTCCTCTATGTGGTTAGGGAAGAGAGTCTGACCATGTGGACAGATGGAAGCCCTGGGTTACAGAGGCGAAGCATGTCAGCAAACCAGGAGCATTTCCTGTCTGCAGAGAGGCAGAGGGCCAATTCTTCGATGAGCTGGAAATAGGAAGTAGTGGGGGGTAGTCAGCATAACCCTTTCTCTCTGTGGGTTTTACGTAGTGAAGTCAAGGAGCTTGTTATGTCAGTGATCCTGAGAGCTTGTTTATCTACTGTGTTTTCTTTTATGTTTCCTCTTGTAATACTTGATGCTATTCAATCCACAGAGGCCACATTGCAGTTATGTCTCAGACATCCATCAGCCAAAAGCCATTTTTCTGGCTGCAATCATTTTGCCCAGCCGTGTGGCTAGATATGTTTAGATCATGAGTTAGTTCACTGTGCCTCTGCTTCTCAATGTACACATTCAAGGAGAGCTGAAGGGGGTGGGACAGGGATTGATGGTTCCTTCTCTTTCTCTCGCTCCAAAGAAGTGACTGTACCTCTGGTCAGCATTCATCACTGAACAACTTAATGTGCACAAAGCGCTGTTCTAAATGACATGGAGGTAACGACTAAACATGGGACCAGCGTGATCTGGTTAGCCACAGATTTTCCTCATGTGTTTTCTTATTAAGATGTTACAATACTGTGAGGTGGGTGGTATTGTTTAAAGGAAAATGAGGCTCAGAGAAACGTGTGCAGTCTCATAATTGAAAGTCTGACCCTGCTCTAAAGGACCTCTTCGAGGACCGTACCAGCAAGAAGGCAGGGTGGAACTCAAGGATTCTCTGGGGCCTGTCAGCATTCCCAGGACCATTTCCTTTGTGGGACCTTAATCTGACTACCCTCTCTTCATCCTTTCTGACTCAGCGGGGTACTCGTCTTTGTTGGAATTTCTAAGGGAGCCCAACAGACAGCTTCCCTCTTTCCCACCTGAGTCCCAAGCAAAGTGAGAAACATCACCATTACTAATAAGAAAGGACTAACGTGGGAGATGCAGCCTGCCCACTGGACTCCCAAGTTAGGCAGACCATTCTACCCAGTCTTGGGCACCAAGGAGAGCTTGCTCAATGAGGCTGACCTCCTGGAGAAGCAAAGACTGCTCTCTGCTCACAGGGCATGCCAGGAGGAAGGGGAGGATCAGGACCCAGCACGCCTCTGACAGAGTGAATCCAGGCACCAAGAGGCACGAGTGTTACAGCTCTCAGGGCTTCACAGACACATGGCAGTAACCCTGCGGGGTGAAGAAGAGTCACTTCACCTAGCGCTTCCTCCAGGATATCGTACCTGAAGCCTAGGTCAGGTTACCCTCTCTGCTTCTTCACAGCACTCGCTACGTGTTACTATCTCATCATAATCCTGAATTAATGTTTGGCATCTCTCTTCTCCAAAGAACTGTGCACTCTAAGTGAATGTCTTAAGTTGTTTCATCTTTTTATCCACAGTGCCTGGTACCTAGCACGTAGTGGTGAGAGTTTGTTGAACTGAACTGAAAAGGACCTAAACCTCCATACCAACCAATACTGAAAAGACTTTGTTGTTGGGTGGTCTCAGAAATTTCTGACATGTTTTTCTAAGTGTTCATTTACAAAGTCAGGATAAGCACTGATAAGACATAGCGCTAGAAGTTTCAAAGAAAAAAATACTACTATAATATGTAGATAAAGGCTGCCGATTCTGTTTAGCAAAATGAACCTGTGCAATGGAGTAGGAGGGGTGTTTGTGTGAGCAGCCATGTTTAGAGTAAGTGCATGTGCTGGTGATTAATTACAAGCGTGTTGCTGGTGATGGATCAATTCAGGATTTAATAGGGAGCCGTCTAGTTACATTCCCACAGTGGAGTGCTACTCAGAGTCTGAACCCCAGAGCAGTGGCAGCACCTGCAAGCTTGCTAGAAATTCTTAGACCTCATTCTTAGACCCTGCCACAGACGTACTGAATCAGGATGTCTGGGGGTGGTGTCCAGGAATCTGTGTTTTAACAAGCACGCCACGTGATTCTTAGGCATGTTAATATTAGGGGAGCATTGTTGCAATGGGCCTCCTTCTCCAGTGTCGGAAGAACAGACCTGCAGAGTCAAAGAAAATAACAGTAAGAGTTTACGTATTTGGCAATGTGTTGTTGTACACACTGTAAGTGTATTTATCTCCCTTATTTCTTGCCACAATCCAGTGAAGTGGTTGCTGTTTCTTAATTTCATTTTTATAGGTGCACAAACTGAGACATGAGGCCAGGAAAAGGGTGAGGCAAGTGAGGCACACTCCTTGGGTGAGAAATGTAAGAGGGTGCCAAAGAAAATCCGCAGTTAAGATTAATACTATTTTAATTATTAACATTTTTAAAAATAAAAAGTCATGATGATCAGAATATCAAGTAAAGATCCAACAGGCAGAGTGGTTCCAGTAACTTGCCGGACGATACAGAAGCAAAGACTTGAAACCAGGGAGATTGACTCCAGAGGCCACATGCTCAATCACCGTGCCGTTGACAACCTATCAACTGATATCGCCAACACCGTTTCGATGGGGCACGGAAAGGTCTAAGCCTAGGAGCAAGCATCGTTTGAGCCAAAGGGATGCATAGTTGTTCTGAACTCATTGGGACCTCATGCAAAACAGCAACAATGAAATCTAAAAACCAATGCGGAAAATTCAGATGGGACCTAAATTGCACAGCTAGGCAGTCTATGAACTCAAGTACGAGAAAGGAAGATTTTTCAAGCTTCTTCCCAATTTTTCTTCTGGCTGGCTCCTGCTGGGAGAACCGGTGGGTAGAACTACCCTGCGTTCTGGCTATTGGAATGTGATAATTAGACTCAGTTAATATAACTGCAGTTCCGTTCTCGGTCCCTCCACCTTTGGAGAGATGGACTGAGCATTTCCCTTTGCTTACTTCCAATCTGTGAGATTCTGGCAGGCAGGCAAGCTGCTTGTCCTGAGGACTTGACATTGAGAGCTGGTCACCTAGAATGCCCCAACATGTTTGAGCTGCATTGTTAAACTACATTGGTATTCTCCCAGCAAAACTCCTCTCCTTCTTTTACCAAATCAGCATTCTGTGAACATGCTATTTTCTAGCCTAAAAACACTGCACGTTTCTGCTGCAGCCACCATGATTCTCCTTTGCTTTATATAAATGGAGTCTAAGGAATATTTCTAGTAAATGTGCTCATGTGTCAGGAGACTGAAACATAGTTACAAACTTTCCATGATACGTTGAAGAAAAGGATCAAAGGGCTTATGGCTAGCTCTGGCTTTCCCTGTCTTTAGTTGGGAGAAAGGAGAGGATGTGTTTTATACACCTAAAATTCTTAACGGGCAGGCACCTTATGATATTTAAGGTAAGTGGGAGTTGTAACGATTAACACTTAGACATTTAGACAGAACTTATTTATTTTTTTTTTTTAAAGATTTTATTGGAGAAGGGGAACAGGACTTTATTGGGGAACAGTGTGTACTTCCAGGACTTTTTTCCAAGTCAAGTTGTTGTCCTTTCAGTCTTAGTTGTGGAGGGTGCAGCTCAGCTCCAGGTCCAGTTGCTGTTGTTAGTTGCGGGACTCGAGGAATCAAACTGGCAACCTTGTGGTTGAGAGGATGCGCTCCAGCCAACTGAGCCATCCGGGAGCTCAGTAGCAGCTCAGCTCAAGGTGCTGTGTTCAATTTTAGTTGCAGGGGGCAGAGCCCACCATCCCTTGCTGGACTCGAGGATTTGAACCGGCAACCTTGTGGCTGAGAGCCCACTGGCCCATGTGGGAATCGAACTGGCAGCCTTCAGAGTTAGGAGCATGGAGCTCCAACCGCCTGAGCCACCAGGCCGGCCCCAGAACTTCTAATAGCTGGTCAGTTTCTCTGTCCACTATATTTTTTGGTAGCTGTAGTATTTTTGGAGTAAGTTATTTCTCAGACTTTTAAATTCAACCCAATGGAGGTCATTTCTTAGAAGTTACAAAATGAGTACTGAATGAGTTTGCATTTCATTTGCTATTGATAGCAATATGTGCTTTTTTCACCTTTTGAGGGCAAACATTTTCGTTCAATTATTTATCCTAGAAAAATGTATTGAGGACCTATTAACTAAAATTGTGAGGGACAATTATATGGGTAAGTTATATAGTCTCTGCCCTTCAGGAGTTTACAGACTACTAACAGTCAGGAATGCAACTGAAAAACCATACTGTAAGGTGGACAAAGAAGAAATAGTCTAAATACTTTGGACATTCTGAGGTGAGAGAGACACACCTGGGAGGAATGTAGGAGGAGGCTGCATTTCAGTTCAGCCCAGTGGATCCAGAGGATTATAAGGGAGCGAGCACTTTAAGTGAGGACAGCAGGATCAAAGACAAGTGGGGGGAATGAGGAAGGATGGATGGAGCAGGTTCTAGAAAAGGAAAGTGTCCTGTTAGGTTGGAAAGAAGTAGAAATTAGATGAGGGATTTTGAGCTGTGTTCAGTACGCACCAGGGAGCCAGTAAGCTTTGGTTTTTCAGCAGTGATGGGATATAGTAGAGTTATGTGTTTAAGCAGTGCTTTTCAGACTTTAATATGCATTTAAATCACCCAGGGATTTTGTTAAAATGCAGATTCAGATTCAGTAGGTGTAGGGAGGGGCTTGAGAGTCTTCATGTGTAAGAAAACTCCCAGGTGATGCCCGTGCTTCTGGACTGCAAAACATTCTTTTAGTACCGTGTTTCCCCGAAAATAAGACCTAGCTGGACAATCAGCTCTAATGCGTCTTTTGGAGCAAAAATTAATATAAGACCTGGTCTTGTTTTACTATCATATAAGACCCAGTATAATATAATATAATATAATATAATATAATATAATATAATACTGGGTCTAATATAAGACCGGGTCTTATATAATATAAAATAATATTTTATATTTAGTAAAATAAGTTTTAGTAAAATAAGACCGGATCTTATATTAATTTTTGCTCCAAAAGACGCGTTAGAGCTGATTGTCCGGCTAGGTCTTATATTTCGGGGAAACATGGTAGGCAGGCTCTAGAAATATGTTGTAATGGGAGATAACATCGGAGTGGAGGAAGCCTGGAGATTGTGAGGTAGGGCTCAATGCAGTGGCCCAACCAAAGGTGAGGATACTCTGAACTAGATAAGAGGAATATCCGGTGGAAGTCAAACCTGTAGGGCTTGACAGCTACCTGATGTGGAGTAAGGGGGGGTGGGAGCCATCGTGTATGAGCCTAACACGCCCCGACGCTGCATGTGGGTGCTATGAGCATGCCCGTTCCCTAACCCTCTGTGCTCTAGTCATTGGCACTACTTAGAGTTCTTAGATTTGCCAGGTATCTGTCTGGGCTTGTGTCATGTTGCTGAGTCGGAAAGCAATGTTCATGTCCGTCTCCATCGCCCCCCCAGGTTAATTCCTGCAGAACCCACAGGACTCACGTCAGGTGTCACCTCTTTCTGGAAGTCTTCCTAGTGCCCTCAACTACCCCATCCACAGGCTGGAAGAAGTACCCCTTCCCTGTGCTCCTAAGGCACCTTGTGCGCTCTCACGTTGAAGTACTGTGTCGTCAGATTACATACCTGTCATTGACTCTGCTTCTTGACAACAGGGATTATCTTTTTCAGCTTTGTGGCCCCAACATTCCAACATAGTAAGTAGAGATTCAGTCAGTGCTAGAGGAATGAATGGATGAATCATGAGGAGGAACAAAGCTTTTCTCGCAATGGTGGCAATGGCTTATGTGTTTGTCATTGTTGGTGAAATAGCAAAGTGGAAAGGAAATTGTTTAGACATTGGATTTAATTTACATGGTGATTTTGATGTGCAGGACATCCAGCTGAAGATGTCCAACAAGCAGTTAAAATTTTCAGAATACAACTTAGAAGATAATTGAGGACCGGCTACAATGACTTGGAAGCTACATGCATGGAGGTGACAGTTAACATGGTAGAGGATCAAATAAAGGCACAGAGATGGACAGAGAGACAGGCAGACACAGGGAAACACAAAGTGGGAGAGGCAGTCAACAGAGAAATAAAGACACAGAGAGTGAGAAAGAGCAGGGAGGCACAGCCAGAGGGAGACTGAAGACAACACCTTTATCCTTCACTTTTAAGGACCTTTCTCCTCTTCCTCCACCTCCTCCTCCTTCTTCTTTGTCTTCTTTTTTTAATTAAAGTTTATTGGGGAGACAATGGTTAGTAAAGTTACATAGGTTTCAAGTGTACAATTCTGTAATACATCGTCTATATGTCACATTGTGTGATATATAGAGTCAGTTCTCCTTCTGTCACTATATATTTGATCCCTTTTACCCTCATCTACCACCCCCCTGCCGACTTACCACCTGGTAACCACTAAACTATTGTCTGTGTCTATGAGTTTTTGTTTCTTTCTTTGTCTTCTACCTTTGCTGCTTTCAGTTTTATATCCCACATATCAGTGAAATCAAATGGTTCTTGACTTTTTCTGTCGCACTTACATCGTTTAGCATAATAATCTCAAGATCCATCCATGTCGTGGCACATGGCATTTATCTGTAAAGATATATGTGCTCCGATGTTCATTGCAGCTTTATTTAAGGTGGCCAAGACCTGGAAACAACCAAAATGTCCTTCGATAGATGACTGGATAAAGAAGATCTGGTATATAAACACAATGGAATACAATTCTGCCATAAGAAAAGACCTTCCTTCTGTGACACCCAATATGAGCCACCTCCCTGGGTCGCATATCACACAGTATAAGGGCAGTGTTAGTCATGAGGACTTTAGGAGCCAGCAAGAGGGAAATCCTTCAGAAGTTTGAGATGCCCAGATCTGAGAACTAGGCCTATGTGTGAGGTCAGGATTGAAAAACTGGCTTTACATCCATGCTCTGCAGTACTGTTTTATGCCTTTCTAGCTTTCTGTCTGGTTGGAATTACATTCATCAAAATGTAGATGAACTTAAAGCTTGGTCCCAACTCCTCTGCCCTTTGCTTTCCAAATTGCTTGAGGGGAAACCCCCACCTTCAACACACACACGTTGTTACATTCTGCCTTCCATCAGGTGACCTGTGTGCATTTTAGAATTATAAGACTTTTCAGGCTAAAAGGCCATTCCCCCCCTTCAAAAATGACCTCCAATATTTCATCCAGAGCAGTGCATAAGACAGAAAAAAATATTTAAATGCAGGCTGCTGGACACCCCTCAAATCATAGCGTAGGTTGGCACTTACAAGGCCTTCAGAAACAATGATTACATCCAGGCTTTTTTTTCCCCCCCTTGTTGCCCAAAGCAGCGTTTTTAACAGACTTCTATTGTGTTTTCTCCATTCAGTTCACTTAGAGGGTGACATTTTACCCTCAAATTCATATGCATAGTTGCTCTTAGAGACTTTCAGTGCTACATTCCTGACAAAATCAGACCTTCTGTTTTATCTGAAACAACCCCCCAAAGAAAATCATTGGATCTGAATGAACAGAACAATTCTTTATATCCATGGGGGACAGGCAGACAAAACCCAATAAAACTGAAGAAAGAAAGAGACATGGCGATGATTTGTTTTTCATAATTACTTATTCAGAGTAGAAAGGAGCCGGGGAAGAAGGTTCCTTTTAACATGTCTCGACGTGACGGATGAGGTGTGCTCATCATGTGTATGCAGAAGCGATGAATGCCGGGCAGTCTTGTTAAAGGAGATGCTTCACGTTGGGCGGAGATATATTTCTATCTGGAACACTGGAGATAAACACCCGGCGTTCTACTCCTCATTTTCATTATGCTTAAAGCCCTTCACTGTTCTTTCAGAGTGGCAGGTGATGTGACTAGCATGCAACAGACCTTTCTTTTCTGTGTCCTGTGGCAAAAACAATCCCCCTTTCACAACACAAAATAGGAGTACCCCAAATATTTTCCTCCTAACAATACCCACAGAATGTGTATGTGGTAGATTTGGAAATCACACTGGAGTGCAAAATCCTACATCATCTCTAAGTTCCTTTTCCCTTCCTTGTAACTCAGTCACACAGTTTCCTTTAGTGTAAAACTTACTCAAGGAGAGTCCCAGCCAGAAATCAAGTGAGAGAAAGAAGAAAGGAAAGTTTTAGCTAAATTGGCTTTGTTTCTTCACTTATGTGCAAAGGATAAACAAACTTTTTCTATCTAAAACAGCCTTTGCTCATGGAAAAGTCCAATCCAACAGATTCTGGCTTGAACTATAGAAGCAATAAATTGGATCTGTGGTTAAAAAAAAAAAGAAAAAGAAAAGAAGCTAACAATACAACGTTTCACATATCTGATTAAGGGAGGGTTTAATGCATTCATGAATCATTTCCTAAGGCTATTATGAATTCAAGGATAAAGAATTAAAAAATGGTAAGTGCAGGAAGTATAAAAATAAGGGTTATGCCATAAACTTTTATGTCTCCATGTTACCCTTATGTGATGACCTAGCTTGTTTCCTAGCCATGTAAATACATAAATTAAAAATCTGGGATTTGAGGGTAGCTGGGAGATTACAGTACACATCACACATTTTATGGGAAAGGAAATATTTACCAAAAAAAAAAGTATAGCTATCTGGCACAAATGTTACCCTTTCTTCAGTCATGCATGCAATTATTACATTCTTTACAAATTTTTTCCTGTTTCAATTTTGCACGTACTATGAGGGAGTTGGACACTAATTTATAGGTGTGTGTTCCATAAATTTTGTTTTTAATCAATAAAGAATAGATAGGACATGATTCCTACCCTGAAGCAAGGAACTCAGTGGTTGAACTCAAGTATCATGATCCCCAGGACACCACACGGCCTTTCATTTGTGGATTGAAAATCATCCATATGTTTTGTGATCGTATTATATGTCACCATGTTTGTATGTGACAAATTGCGCTGACTGCAATCCTTCACATTTATATGTAAGAATTTTCCAAAACATGATAGTCTCACACAAGTTTTCTGAGAGCTTCTACATTAAAAAGGATTGCCAGCTATATCTTTTAGCCTGAGAGTAAAGACTCACAGGAAAAATAAGTAACCAACAGGCTTTCCAGCGTGGAACTCTTTCTCTCTTACCAACACAAATGAACAACTGATGACGGGTAGGGAATCCCCAAGTCTGCATGACACAGTCCCGCTTCACTGCCATTTTGGAGGAGTCCCTGTCGTATGACAAGGCGTGTGTAGGAAACCGGAATGTTACCATCTACCCAGTTCCTAGCTCATGGCAAGTCCTCGTCTGAGGTGCTTTAAACATGCATCTCATTTAATCCTGAAAATAGCACTATGATATGGTGCTGTGCCCATCACATAGTTGAAGACAATGAAGGTCACCAAGGTTAGGGGACAGGATCACATAACTGGCAGGTGCTCATTTAGATTTGGACTTAGTTAGCCCTGTCTGACTCCAAATTCCACGGGTGCGGCCCTATTTACCCTCTCAAATTCAATGCTAATGGCAATAGTGCATCTAATTCTTCAAAGTGATTTTGACTGTGAGCCAACAGAAGGCACACATAGCCAAACTGGCCTGAAGCATAGTTTCCCATTGTCTGTCATTGTCTGTCACCTACTAGATCACATAGCCTGTCTGAGGATCCCAGGAGATGGAATTCTCTGTAAGGAACCTGTCTGGCTTTCTTCACATAGTGACGCTTCTGCTACCAGTGACTTAAAAGTTATATCCTGACGGTACTCTTATGTAAGACAACACCTAACACAATGATTCGAACTGCAAACCTTTTCCTTCACCTCGAGGTTATGGAAGTAGATTGAAAATCATCCCTATTTATATATACCTACAATTTTTTAAAGGCTTTGCACATGATTTTTATCAGGACAGTCCCTTTTATAGACTAGGAGACTGAGTCTCAGCGGGTTTAAAGTGATAAGGGACAGGTTCCACAGTTTATAAATGCAGGAGACCGGACCAGAACCCACATCTCGTAACTCCTAGACAAAGGTTCCTTCCACTCTGCCAGGCAGTTGAAAATTCCCAACCTTATCATGTACTTCTCATCTTTTCCCTGAAAAATCACAAGGCGGCATGATGTTATCTGGCCTATCACCGTAAATATTTTAGCATTTCAATGAGGAGGAGGAATAAAGAGAGAAAAATGTTTCTGTAGAGATATTTTGCAGAGATAGGAGAGTTCTTGGTCTCTAGCCAAAGATCTTCAGCATTTAATGAGACTATTGTCCACAAGTTGGTGCAGGGTTGAACACTGAGGTGGTAACTGTTTGGCTGCTCCCAGTATCCCTCAAGATCTCCCGGGGGAAAACAGGAAGCAGGACTTAGTACTGACAGGAGCTGCACTCTGGTCTTGGCCCTGAATAAAGCATGTCACCTCTCTGAGCCTTAGTTTTACCATCTTTAAAATGGGGGTAGTGATTCCTGTATTGCCCATCTCACAAAGTTGTTTGTGGGAATCCAGTGAGGTAGGTAATACATTGAAAATTCCTTGAAAAGCATTCATATTACAGGCCATACAAATGTAAGGGATTATTATTAGTATTGTTAATGGATCACAGAAATTTCCTAGCACTGAGAAAACAATGGAATTAAAAAAAATGCAATACACTAGAAGTTGGTTACGGCAGCCTCCACTCTAAATTACATTGACATTTCCTCAGTCGTTCTCTTGACTCAAAAATGGGGATAACAGAATTTATTCCTTGGGACTTGTATAAGAACAAAATGAATTGTCTGTGAAGGACCTAGAGTAGAGTAATACTTGGTATATGTCTGGACTCTTTTTCAAATCTTCCAGTGATAAAATCTACCTCATCAGATAGAGTATCACATGATCCCAAACAGGATGGCAAATATTCTTCTTATTTGTTACTATTCCTGTCATTCTCAGTTTACTGCACTTCCCATAGTTCCACAATAAAAACAGAGCTACTCATCAGATAGCAAGCCCACGGTGCTCCCTGTCTTCTAAGGTCAGCTACAAAGGGGCTGTGGCACAAATATTTGGGGAAATATTTAGTGATTTAGGGCCCTAAATCTGTGGAACTGAGCTGATTAATTCCTCCCATATTGTTAAACAGAACCCACTGCCACATTACTGGTCGCAACCCTCATGTTGGACTTACCACAAGATTTGCCCATAATTCAGCATGCCAGCCAGCACAGGAATATAGACACTGGTTATCTTTTTTTCTCAATAAGCATTCTTCTTGACCATATTATGAAAACACTTCTCTAGATGTCTCTATTCGCTTGAAGTCTGCTGGGGCCTTCATCAGTGTGACTCGGACCCACCCCAGCAGTGTGCTTTCAGTTGGTAATTGCTTTACCTGGTTAGGAAAAGGCCTCATCGGTTAAACAGCAGAATTGAGATGAGAACTCGGAGCTCTGAATGGAAAGCTTATTGCTCGTTTCTTTCCATCATACTTCCTGCTATGAAATTATTAGACCCTCATGAGCCGTCATTTCAATTGCTGTCCTGTTCCTTCATCCTTTCACAGCCCTCCTCAGCAAGAACTTCCAGAATGATATTTAGTACAGTTGTGCTAACATCTTCAAACACTGCAGTTAGGTGTTTGAAATCAAATGTGTAATTATGGTAGTGGAAAGCGACATCTGATTCCAAAGAAACCTCATGTTCCCCTGGCTATAATTAGAGAGCAAGGTTTGCAGCACAGATTTTTCCCATGAAAGCCAGTTCAAGTGAGGCTTCTGTTCTTTCAGAGGGGTTCCTGGAGGTGGGGATTGTGATGAAATGATTTGACATTGGTCCGCCTTCCTATTATCAGTCATAGAATCTAAAAGCACAAAATATGTGCAGAGAATTATTGTTGGAAATGCTTGATAATAGTCTTCCAATTTATTTGTCTCTGAATAGGGACAAATTTGATCAAGGAAGGAAAGCTACAAACACCCACAGAAACCCATGGACCAAAAAGTGTACAGCAGTAAAAATTGTCTCTTAAATATGCCTCCAGAGCCTAAATGGGAAACTCTTGCTTCTCTGGATAAAATTAGACATTGTTTTGAACGATCTTAGAGGACCCTGAAGCTCAAAATTCATAATAATAGGAGTGGGAGTGAGATGACCAAAAATTCAGAGGTTTTCCTACTTCCTATTTAAGGACTGTCCATGTGAATCTTCTCAAAACTGGATTTCCCCACTGCCCTTGGAAGGTTTTTGTAATTAGCATATTTAGCTGTACCATGTTATACTGCTACAGGAAGAATCCCATTTGTCAGCAGTTTTAAACTTTGCCAAATAAAGGCTTATTGGCAAACAGCAGTGAACACTCTGATAATGACCCAACTTTAGAAAACACACACCCTGCTGTGTTGTATTCAAGCCACAGTTCTATTGAAATAAAAAAGAGACAATGCCTGCTTTCAGACACTAGAGATCCTTTGTATTCCAATAAAAGTCTAAATTAATGTTTTAAAAGGTTATTGCTATTTTTTCCCCGTTTAGCTGGCATCATTTGTAAGTCCTATTTAGACAAAGTCCTACGTTATTTTACTATTTCTTTTTGTACAAAAGCTAGTATTTGATTGTGTTAGATGATCAGCTTCTGGTTTTCATTAGACAAACCTGAAATACCCTATTATTAAGATTAAACAAGAAAATAGTTGTTTTCTTATTCTGAAACCTATTATTTTGAGGCTGCGGTGACCAGAGGAAAGAAATCAACTTTGTAAAACCTGACAGAGATACTTCAAGGGAGCAACATAACCTCACCAATGCTGCATTTAGGTTGCTTTTGTACGCCGTCCGTTCCTAGAACTGACAGTGGGAAAGAGAGATAATTCAATTCCTTGAATTTGCAATACTTTATTATGAAGAGAATTTCAAAGTGCAAAATATATGGCAAAATATATCGTTTGTCTCTGTAACGTCAACATTCCGGTAAGCTGCTCCTGAGAACCTGCAATAGATGGCACTGGGACCTAAGGGTTATGAGGTGTTACATCTCCATGTCATTTACACTTAGCCTGGTGTTGACTCAACGTCAGTCTCAGACTGAGCCATTAGCAAGTAAGGAGTGGCCATAGCAGCCTAATGGGAACATGAGGTCAAGACAGCGTTCACAACTCAGGACTTCCCTTACTCTCCCATTCATTCAAATGGGCACTCTGGCCCCCTCTGACTTCTCTCTAATAGATCAGAAATCCTCTAGGGCATCTTATATGGACTCTTCCTCCTGACGTATTCTTATTGGTCCATTGGACCTCATCTTAGAAGTCACCTCTCCAGGACACCTACCCCCGCATACCAAAGAGGAGTAGGTGCCTCTGCCAGGTACTTGCTAACTGTTATAACTATAATCATACCATATTGCAATCCTCTCTGGAATTGTTGACTTCCCACACTAGACTGTGAGCAACTTGATGCTGGGGAGCATAGCTTTTCATTGTGATATTTGCTGCATCTGGCCTACTGCATGCCATATAATAGGTATTTAATAAATGATTAAATTAATATCTCCTCAGACTAGCTTTCTTGGCCGTCCCCTTGCCTTGGCCAGTTTCCTCCAGTTCTGTCACAGCCAGCTGTGATGATGGCTGTCTCCTGCCAGCGCCCGCAGAGGCAGCCCCATTGGGGCATTGGCCAGAGTGCCAGCACTGCTGTGGTACCCACCATCATCAGCATCCAGGCTGCCCCTGCCTCGTGTCCATGGTGCTCCCCCTGCTGATGCAAAAACCCCTGATTCTGATGCTGTATCACTTCATTTGTTGCTTATTTTATCCTCTGTGTCTTTGCACCACCACCCACATTTCTAGGACATTCTAGGCAGGACCCTGAGGAGATAGTAAGGGAGGCAGTCTGAAGGCCAGAGGTCTGCTGTGCTCAGAATCACCCCCTTTTCTATGATAGTGGCTCAAACTCATGTGTTTTGGTGCTCGTCCTTGAGATCGAGTATTTTCTCAGGATATTCTGGCTCCTCGTGTCAATGGACCCTAGTTAGATTTCCCTTCCCTATGTCCATTCGATATACCCAAACATGCCTAATTCTTAGGTTAAGCACAGTGGAGGCTCTAGCTGGAGCCTCTCCTACTCCGAAAAACTGTCTGTCCACAGGCAATTGCTCCCTTGCATTTCAGAAGAGATATCAGGATCTTAGTAGGGTTGCCAGATAAAATGCAGGGCACTCAATTAATTTTGAATATCTACTAAACAACGAATACATTTTTTAGTATAAGTATGTTCCAAATATCACATGAGACATACTTGTACTAAAGAAGTGTTCTGCTCTTTAGTCCCAAATCAAACACCTCCCCAGAAGTGATCATAATATTATCATGTCATCCTTTATCCCCATGTACCTGAGCTTATTTTAAGCCTTTGAGTATTGAATAACTAACAATAAAAATATAAATTGTCACCAGTATACTGAAATCAGGCCAGATGTTGTATGAGGTACACTAAAAAAATGACTCACTGTTTAAACGAAATTCAAATTTAACTGGGTGGCCTGTATTTTGTTTCCTACATCTGGCAACCCTAGTGCTGAGTCAAAAGCAGCACACTGAAGGATAGGGACAGTGATGTTCCCAGCATGTCCCTAAAATGATAGCCCTTCAGGTGGCCCTTTATGAAACAGATGAACCTGTTAAGTGTATTTGATCTCCTGAGCCCACAGGCTTATCCTAATCCAGACTGCCTTCTGGGTTCTAGAGGGAGGACTCATCACCTTATCAAGTTCTGGATGCTGGATATGTCTTACATGTGTATCTGAAGTGATGAAAGTTGGGAAGTACTGAACCACAAAGAGAGAAATGTCTAGAGGCTACCTCTGGTAACACTACTTTTGGCTATATATTTTGGAGGTGAGAAGTGCTACTGTATAAAAGTTTTGATGTAAAGAAAAATTCAAGGAGTATCTTCTGAGACTTTGCTCAAAGAAAATCCAAGGTTCACGTGTTTGGTCTTCTGCCAGCCATTCTGCCCTGGGGATTGGCTTGGGTTCATCTCAGCCTTTTCATGTTGGGCAGAAGTGCTATGCTTCAGCCCAGTACTAAGCACTTCGTAAGAGGCGATGATGGTGTTTTCATGTCATCCTTTATTCCTCATCTCCCTGGACTTATTTTAAGCCTTTGAGGATTGTATAACTAACAAGAAAAATATAAATTGTCAACAGTATGGTGAAATCAGGTCAAGGCAAGAATATGACATGAAGTAACGTGAACAGGGTAGACTTTTAATTTTCTTCCTTCAGTCCTGGCTTTTGTGCTTGCCATGAGTCTAATGGAGTCCCAGACGAACCATGCCAATGCCTGAGCACTTGTAACAAAACAAGAGGAGATAAAGAGGGATGAAATCATCCATGGGAGCAGGAAGCAATTAACCACATAAAGAAAGTGAAGCATCATCAAAGATAAGCCTTAGTAGCAATTTACTCAGGTTTGGGAACTTTTTGTTCTGAAGGTTTTCAATAAATTTTCCTAGTTTTCTGCAGCTTCCTCAAGCCAATAGATTTTTTTTTTTTAAGACAGAATTATGCAGTCATTACTGCCCACATACCCGGGTCTTTATTGCATCACAGAAATTAGATGTGGGTGGAAAGAGTGGGAATATGGGACAGAGATTGAAATTTCAAAAGTCCTTAATGTTTGCCTTTGCTTAAGCATTTTGTCTTATTTTGGTCTTTGCCGTCATCTAATATTGGCTTGAGAGACTGAGCTTCTGTACTGTTGTTCTGAAAAACAATAGTTGCTGATGACCAAAATGTTTTATGAGTAGGTAAAAGGGAGACATAGCCCAGAAAGTCTGATTCCAGGCTTGCAAATTACCCTTCTCTTGGGATCAAAAGGTTCTTTGTGATTTTTGATAAAGAATTTAAGATGGTCGCTAGCAAGCATCTGGAGGGTGAGACTACATAACCTATCCTCAAGTCTGTACTGCAGAACCAGGCTGCCAAAGGAGCTGCTGCTCCTGCCATGATGAGGAAGCTGTTTGTCAAATCAGGAGGCCTCCCTTATTTACGTGTACAAATATAGGACTGCCTCAGTTAGTTATGTTACTCAGCTGCTACATTAGTTAGAGTTACTGGTTCCAAACAGTATCACTGAGATCCAGTCAGGAAACCTCATGTGCAACATCAGGAAACTGCCACTATAGCTTTAGGGTCCTACATCATGCCACCTCTTCTCCTCTCAGGAAGCCATTTCTGCTAAGTCAGCAAACCTGAGATAGTTTGGTTCCCCAAACATGCCAAATTTGCTACAATCCACATTGATAAAATACATGCCCAATAGCCCATATATCTTAATTTAAATTTTAAGTCCCATGTGATTGCATCTGATGTGGAACCGAAATCAAACTTGGGTCACCAGCTGAAAATGAATTGGGGAAATTTTTGTTTTAGCTTTCTGCTCTCCACAGGAAAGGGAAGTCACACTAGAAGGAAACTGGAATAGATATTCCGAGCCAAACCTCCATATAACTGCATTAGACCTCATTCTTATTTCTTCACCTCCATCTTTGAAAATTTCAAGCTTTTTTTGTTTTGTTTTGTTTGTTATACAAAGAATTATATACTTTGTATACAAAGAATTATATACTTTGTATACAAAGAATTATATACTTTGTATACAAAGAATTATATACTTTGGGTGCCAAAAAATGTATAGACATAACTTGCATTCATCTTTTGTTATTGGTATATATTGAGTATTACTATTTTAATACAGTTTTTTCCTTTCTTAAAATGTGTATACGTTTTTTTGGCACCCTCTGTATTTAGTCCACCTTTTAACCTACTCCCAAAGTCTAGAACATTCCTTCTGTAACTAACTGCTTAATAAATATCTATACAATAAAGAAAAAGATTTAACATGGTTGGAGGTTTTTTTATTCTCCCTTACACATCAAGAAAGAGGAATTGTTATGTATCTAATATTTGGGATAGTAATTATTGGATACCGCTGTCTTTTAACACAGATGGTGAGTAATAGGCTTAATATATCAGATTTGTGTACAAATTTGTGTTAGCAGAGCTAATTTGGTCCATAGTACATTACAAATACATATGGGAAAAAGTTCTATTAGAACATGGTTCTGGTATATTTATTTCCCATTTAAGGAACTGTACGCATCAAATGACTTATCATAGGCCACAAAAGTTGTAGAATAATTAACTATTTTCAAGAGTGCTGGAAGTTACTATATGAGCCAAGTGTAACCAACTACTTTTCCCTTTCTTGGAAGATTGAAGAAAACACAATGTAAATTTTAGAATGGGTTGGGAAACGTCTTTCTCCTCAGCATTTTATGGTAGAGGACAGGAATCTTCCCCAAGTGTTTGAAAACAGGCCCAAGTATGTGAGAAAGGTAGGGAGGAGCCTCAGCCATACAAAACAAGTAGCCTAGAACAATGTCAAGTTTTCAGGGGGATTCACAAGTTCTGGGGGTCATAGAAACCCCTAGTCTCTAACTAGAAAGCCCCTGGGGGCCTTCCTGTACTATGGTTCAGAGGTTCTTCCCGCTCAGGCATTTCCAAGTGAGGATGCATTATCAAACCCAACCCCTGGTGGGTCACCATACAGCAACATTATTCACCAACTCCCCCATCTTTCTCACCCTCTCCTGAACACTGGCTGACCTCCTGGGGGTAAGGAAAACAGGAAGACCGAAATAAGATCTCCCATTAGCAGCCATTAGGAGCTCCACATTCGGAGCTCAGCAGCCACTGAAATAGATTTTTCATAAATTTCCTGAGTAGCCTCGTGGAACACAAGATAAAGAGCAGTTATTTTGCTCCCTCTTTTATAGATGGCGTAAATAACTTCCTTTGGCCACACAGCTCTAGAGTTAGGAACAGAACAAACATCTTCTAGTCCAGGGACAGTAAGGTGAGCTCAGGTGGCTGCCTGGACATTAGCATTTTAAGAGGGTGACTGTAGAGTAGTTTCAAGGATACCACGAACTAATAGGGGCATCAGCAGGGCATACGGTCAAGTGTATGTTTGTTCATTTTTCTGTATTGCATTTTGTTTCACGTCACTATTTTTTGATGTTCCATCTTTGATGACAATACAAGGATCTTAAGTCATAAAAGAAGAATCCTGTGTTTTTCTTAGCCTAGATGTATTGGGGACTTCTTTTGACCCTAATGACTCCAAGTCGGGTAACATTTACCGTGGCCATTTTCTAATCATTCTGTTCAAAATGGGAATGATAGGGGCCAAAGAGCAGTTCTGTAGTCATTGTCTTAATGAACAAAGGCGTACTGTGGCAAAAAGTATGGAAGGGGAGTTATTTCATAGAAGGAGACTGTCTCTTGCTATGATTGGCATATAAAAAAGACTTAAAAAATGAAGGAACCAAGTATCAAAGGCCAATAGATTTAGTGATTTTCAGGTTTAACCCAATCCTCATTTTCTAATTTGCTCATAATAATACACATTAGTCAAGTGATTAATATCAACTATAAACACCCAATAGTTTTCTCCTCTCTCTCTTTCTTTGTCCCCCTGCCCCCAACTCAGACACACACACACACACACACACACACACACACACACACACACACAATACGTGTAGTATATTAAAAGGGAGACTGAATGGTCAGTGAGTTTGTGGACAGTACAATAGTTGTTATTCTTCTTCTATCTGAGAGGCAAGCAACAAAGGAATTCCACAGCTTAGATCATGTGAAGGAACTCTTTCTGGCTCCCAGTAAATGTGTCGTCCAGTTCTCAAAATGCACAGGCTAAAGTAAACTTAGACTCTTATCCAAAGTCTTTGCTGAGAAAACGAATTAGGTTTTCCCTAAAGATTTTCCTAAACCAGTTAGATTTGTTTCTTTTGATTCAGGCGTATTAAAGACAGTAAGAGAAATTTAGTCTTGGGAATTACTATTTTAAACAAAGGCCAAAAACAGTGGTGTCTATTTTTAAAGCCTCCTCATTCCTCTCCAGTAACCAAGTGCGAGGTCATTTGAATTCTGTTTCCAATGAATGCAGTTAACTTGCTTTCACGCTACAGTTCAGTAGTCTGTCCTTTATACTTACCTGATTTCTATGATATTAAGTATATACAACATTTCCTTTCCTTTTAATCGGGTTTCCACTTACAATTTTCTGTGTATCTGAGATCTGTACTATGGCCTGCCTGAACTCATGGAAAATTGACGACACTAAAAGAGAATTGTTGTAGTTAAGCTTCCCTGCTGGCACTTTTTAAAACAGCAGTGGAAAAAAATAACAGGGCAGTAGTCAGATGTGATTTTTGGCAGACTCTTCACTCAAGCTGTTTAGGGTATCCCCAGAAATTATAAACCCTCAGAGGTGTTCAGGGTACAGTAAATAATGCAAGATACAATTATTTTAATGTTCATCCTATTGATTCAGTTCTTTTCTCTGCAAGTTTTTAGTAACATGGATTTCGATCTAAGTAAAAGGTCAGCTTTGAAGTAAGTGTAAAGTTATTTACAGGAAATGAAGCAGAAAGTGGGCTTTCATGCATTTTGAGATGTCTCTATTATTCAGGAGAATGAATTGTTATCAGTCAAAAGGAAAACAGATGTCTACCATCTTATATGAAAGTTAAATAAACATCTCCCATACCTGAAGTATGCTATTAACTCCAAAATTTGAAATTCACCAAGGTCTGTTTTCCCCAGCTTTGAATATGAAAGGTGGAGATAAACAAGTGTGAGTTAATGTTCTAAGTAAATATGTAGCAGTTGTAGGTTGGGAAGAGATGTGGAAGACTGCCAAAATGAGATAATCATGGTAGTTTTGTTTTTTTCCAATAGGGAATGCTAACTAGACATTTGTGATAACTCCCTAATCAACATTTTTAACTATTTAATTTTTTGTCAGTTGTTATTTAAATTGACTTTAACTCACGTCTATATAACTGTGTATGTATTACATGTACACATATAACTAGATCTGTCTGAGGAAAGTAGCTAATTGAAGCAATAATGTGCCTCATTTTGTAGGGGAAAAAAGACAAAGAGGAGAAATCAGGCAGGGAGGAAAAGGAAAATACAGAAAATTGTAACTTGCTCTATAGATTTATATTTAGGTATAGCTTGGACTTCCTCAAATGTTATGTCTACTTATAAGTCTTAGACTCCTTCTTACTCTAGGTCAGAAAACTGACTCCTAGATGTGTTTAGATGGTCACATAGAGTGAGTTCACTGGCACCTTAATGCAAGAGTACTTGGTTCCATCTTGGTTACCAAAGTTTAGTTCAACAATAAGGTCATTCAACAAATATCTAGTAAATACCCACTGTGTCCTGGGCCCTTAGCTAGGTGCAGGGGGTCCACAGTTCACCTCACTATTAGCTATAAAGTATTTTCTTGTTGTTGAAATGATCTCCTGGTCCATTGCCTAAAGTAATAACAGCAAGGTAAAAATGCAATACAAGACCTCTGGCTTACACATTCCATGCCTGACACCAGGGTCTCTTGAGATCAAGTGAGCACGGTGGGGATTAATTTGGCCAAGAGGCCAGAGGCAGGTACTTTCTCCAAGGTCATACGGCAGAGGAAGGCCAGGAAAATGCTGCCCCTATGGTGGTTGAACATTCAAGTGTTAGGATCGTGAAGACTTGGGTTACAAGGCACACATCCTTCACTCCGTCTTTCCTAAACCCCAGTCCTGGACACCATAGAAAGAGAATCACGTTGTTCACCGGGTGGGTGCTCTGATTCAGAGATGTGTGTCATTTACAGGAATTAAGAGCACCGCCCTGAGCAATGAACCAGAAGAATCACTCCTCCAGAGGTAGAAAAGAACTCATTTAGGAAAGAAAGCCATATAAATTATAAGAAAATCTGACCTTTACTTTAAGTAAACATTCACTTTTCTATTTCCAGCATGAAAATACCATAAAAGCATTACTACAGTTCAAAAAAGTAAAAGAGACCTGGGTTAGAACCTCACTTCGGCCACCTCCTAACTGAGTAAACTTGAGCAAATTATTTAACATCTCTAAGTATCAGTTTCCTGTACTGTAAAGTTGTCATTATAATAAGATCTAACTCACAGGCCTGGTGTGAAGATGAAATAAGATAATGTATATACATTTTTGGTGCAATGTCTGGCATTGGGTAAAGATTCGATAAATGACAGCTGTTATCATCCCTACCTCTATATAGCTGGGCAACCCGATGGGCTGTAGATATTGTGGATTTAATACCCTGCACATGCCTGAAACTCAACTTTTAGAAGGAACCTTTGCTGGTTATTCTAATACGTGATATAGTAGCAAAAGGAAATAACAGTCAGTGGTATTTGTGACTTTCCATGGTAACCATTTCTGTTTCCCCCTCTTAGCTGGAGAAAATAAGGGCCATATCGGCTGAATTAGCTGGAACATGCTATTCACTTTTTACCACAATGTGGTAAGAATAGGGAATTCATTATAAAAGTTCTATGTATCAAGCACTTGGAAATGTCAAATAGAATTTTGGGGAAAGAAAGATAGATCAATTTATATACAGCAAAGCTTTGTTGACTCATTTTTTTTTATTTTAAATTAACATTTGGACAAGACTGGCTGATTTTAATTATGTAAGGAGCATGATCGTCTAAGCAGATAGATCATTCTAGAACCTTAAGGAACTTTGGAAACTTTAACCTGGTGGGGAGAAAGATAATAAACAAGTAAGTAGGTAAGCAACATAAAATAATAGATTTTGAAGGCATATTTGAGATCCATTGCAAAGGCTTTATGAACAAAAAAGCACAGAACAAATACAAAGAATGATTATTAGCAATATCTAATTATAAATCATTCTTACCTGGTCATATAAGCAGCCTTTACAGACTTCTATTAAACATTCGTATTCCTCATTTGAAGTACAATATGTTCCTTAAAAACATAAAACTCATTTCATTTTGTGTCTACATTTTAATATTTTCACTATGTCAAACTGATTTTCTGCCAAATCGACTGACCTAGAGAAGGCTGAATGTTCACATAGTCTTTCGTAGGGAAAAGAATCAAGGTATGTAATGATTATATGGGCTACTTCTCAGATGCATGGAAACATGCAAATAGATCTAGGTGCTTGTGAAACTTTAAAATAATTTTTTAAAAATGACAAAAAAAAAAAAGAACATGTAACAAATATTTTACTCTCCAATTGTAAGTAGCTACTTTTTCCTAGACGGCATTCAACAAACATTGAAATTAGAATATAAACCTCTAAAAAACTGAGACAATGTATTTATTCCATATTAATGGAACCGTTCCTTGTAATGGTTCTCTTGAATTTTTTCATATGTTCAATATTGAAATTGAAAGTATTTCCATTTGATCGGAAACATTCCATTAATATCAAATAAGTTCATATCCTCACTCTTTTTTCATTTAAAATTCTGAGTGTAATTTCATATTCACAGAGCTTAAATAATGTCTGTGAAATGCTTTAAGTACCATGGATGAAAGTTATCAAGATATATCTTTATCCAAGAAAGCCCACTTAAAGTCGTTTTGTCTTATATAGCTCACACACCTCCTAGCAGAGTATCATGCATATAGTAGGCACTCACTATACATCATTGAATGATATTAACACTTACATAGTCATATTTCAATTTTTACTATAATATTTCCTCCACAAGCATCACAGAGTAGTAATATCTGGAACATGATCATCATGCTCAGGATTCAATGTAAAATTTATCAGGCTCTCAGACAGAGCTCATACCCTAAACACAGAAGAGCCTAATGTGTAACCCAAATACCAAAGTGGACCTTTAGAATGAGAATTGTAACATAATCGCAGTCCAGAGCATCCAAATGTGCTGATGAATTCATCCTTTCCTACCTGTAGAGAAGACAAATTACAAGGTAAGTTACTTGTTAGATACGGACTCAGAGCCATGGTATTTGGTCGGAACATTGCCGCGGCTGTTGTCAGAAAGCTAAGAGCAAGCCATATCCATCTCCGTTGCAGATTTGTGTTTGCAGAATGGCCGGTATTGCTTTCTATGGATAATGCTGAGGCACGCTAACAGATTCCTATTCTTTGAGTTTCCCCATTTTTGTTGTTGACATGCTGACCATCTCATATTCGCATATTGTTTCTTCAAAGTAGGTAAAATTAAATGATCAATCTATGGCTTTGTACGCACAAAAATAACTACACTCTGCAGCTTACTTGATCTGTGAGATTGACTTGTGGTTGATCTGAAGTAGACTCACGAGGGAGTAGACTCTGGCAAACCATTGTCTGTCTTATCCACCTCTGAAACCCTAGCACCTTGAAGAAGGCCTGTCACACTTAAGGTCCTAAATAAATATTTGTAGAAAAAAATGAATGAATAAATTACTATTATGAACACCTGACCTCATTCTGTATATTCATTTTTTCCTAATTTACTGCTCAGACGCTAACTTTTTGGGACCATTTTCTATAAATGATGTGGGCAAGAACAAAATATCTATATGTGTACACCATCAATTATTTATTGTATTCCTTTTCCAGACATGTGTTCCTTGTCTACCAGGAAACTTTAACCCTGAAGTGTACAATTCATTGACTTTAGCTGTATTTTTTTAAAATTGTGCAACCATCACCACTATCTAATTCCAGAACGTTTTTATTACCTGATAAAGAATCTCCATGCCCATTAGAAGTTAATCCTCATTGCCCCCTTTCTCTGGATTCTTGCAACTAATCTGCTTTCTGTCTCTATGAATTTGCCTATTCTGGATGTTTCATGTAAATAGAATCATAAATATGTAGTCTACCTTGGAGAATGTTCCATGTATACTTGAGAAGAATATGTATTCTGCTGTTGTTGCATGGAGTGTTTTATATACTTTATATATAATATATATTTTATATATTTATGTATATAATATATAAATATATAAATTTATATATATTGTTTTTATATATATAATATATATATTATGTGCCAAAAAATGTATACACATTTTAAGAAAGGAGAAAAACTGTATTCAAATTGTAACATTCAATAGATGCTGATAACAAAAGATGAATACAAGTCATGTCTATAAATTTTTTGGCACCTCCGGTGTACACATACATATAGTATATATATATATATATATATATATATATATATATATATATATACACACACATATACGTATATATCAGTTAGGTTTAGTTGGTTTATAGTATTGTTCATGTCTTCTATTGTCTTGTTGGTCTAGGTCTAGGTAGTTATCCATTACTGAAAGCGGAGTATGGAAGTCTCAGACTATTATTGCTGAGTTTTCTATTTCTCCTTTATGTCAGGCTTTTGTTTTGTTTTCCGTGTATTTTAAGGCTGTTTTTTAGGTGCACATACATTTATAATTGTTATGTCTTCTAGTCGGATTAAGCTTTTTATCATTTTTTGCCTTTATTTACACTGCTCCCTTTCTAAGGAATGTCTGGAATATCTTTTCATCTATACTCGGTTGAAATTTTACCCATTCTCCAAGACTCATCTTCAATGTTGTCTATTTTGAAGTAGTTCTCAGTCTTTCTGCTAATTCTTCTCACTCCCACTTATGTCTCTATCTCTTCTATGAAATTTGTGTTTTTGTCACCTCCTCCTAATTAAAGAGACTGTTTCATGTTTATGTTGCCAAAATGCCTAGTATGGTAGAAATTTAATAACTATTTCAACATCAGAAAAAAGATAAGCCTTGTTTTAGGTGATCCTTGATGATCGCCGTAAGACAATGAGTAGACATTACGAGGAAGTATATTTTTAGTTCTATTATTTTTTAAGAGGAAAAATTTTAATAATATAAAAAGACCTCAAATCAGAAGAAACAGTTTGAGCAGGTAGAATATCTCCGTCCCTGTAGTTAAGGCAAAGACCGAATAGAGTATATTTCTACTTAAGATTTAAGTAGAAAATCTTAAGCAGAAAATCTTTAAGTAGAAAATCTTAAGATTTTTTTCCTCACTCATAGAGAAGTCTCAAACCTTGAATGTAGAGATAGCAGCAGTTATTCTAACTACGACAAGTTATTCTTAAATGCAACTGAAATCCAAATTCTAGATTTTACTTCATCTTTCATGTCCCGGGGTTGGATCCTTCCTCCAAAACTAAAACACAAATCATGGTACCTATCATGGCTTGGCAAACTTAGAGCATTTTGGAATATTTTTACTTTTCCCTCTCTAACTTATTGCCAACTGGAAGATTGTGATGAGGCATGAGTTAGAGTAAGCTGTTGAGTGAGAAAGAGAAAAAAGTGTCACATACCCTTCTTGGGTTTCTGAACCATGTTTTGATTTCACTGGAAAAATGGCATTCCTTTGAAAGTCTACTTGAAAGAACATTCTGTGGCTCAGTGATATAGACGGATGCTCTCATTTAGCCTTCTGCACAAGAAGCCCTGCATGGGAAAATTGGCAGCCAGCCTCCTCCTATTTGGAGTACAAGTGTCAAACACACACACACATGGGCCTATGTGCACACATGTACCTACATGTGTGCACACACACACAAACACATGTACACACGTAAATGCTGGGAAAATAATCTTCAAATCAAGGGATAAAGCTGATTAGATTTATATCTTCTACAGCCATAGGACATTTTATCTGCCCATGATTTTCCTCAGTTATGCTCTGGGAATCATTATAAACTATCTGGGATTATATGAGCTGAGATAATCATTTTGTACTCCTCAGCTGCAAGAAGGTAACTTTTCCATTACACCTAGTAGTTCTTAGCCTTGGCTAAACATTAGAACCATCTGGAGAGCTTTAAAAATTGCTGATAGCTGTGTTTCAACTCCAGAGATCTTGATTTAGTTTGTCTGGATTGTAACACAAGTGTTAGGATTTTCAGAAGTTTGTCCAGATGACTCTCATATACAAACAAGGACTCACACTAATGATACAGAACAGTGGTTCTCAAAGTATGGACCAGCAGTATCAGCATCACCTGGCACTTGTTAGAAAAACAAATTCTCAGGCCACACCCCAGATATACTAAATCAGAAACTTAGTGGGTGGGGCCCAGCACTCCGTGTTTTAAAAAGCCCGACGAGTAATTTTATTGTACTCTAAAGTTTGAGAACCACTGGTCTAGAATGAAGAGACCTCTCTTTACTCATTTTAAGAATGTTCTTTGAAAAAGGTAAGTGGGAATTTAATCAATTTGGTGTGTGTGTAGGGTGTGTGTGTGTGTGTGTGTGTGTGTGTGTGTGTTTAGTGAAGGAGTCCATTTTACAGGCTGGTATAGAGTAACATAAATCTCTGATTTTAATATAGAGGTTGTCCTATTTATTCTTTTTCCAAGTATAATGACGATAACTCTTGAATTATATACTATCTAGTGTATTTGTACCATGCAGATGGTTAGTCTGGGTGATACATAGCACATAATCCTAAAAAAAAAAAAAAAAGCCCAATAATAGATTGTCCTAAAAAATATTCTATAATATAAAATGTTAACCTGTGCCATACTAGAAGGAGGCTTAAATGTTTTTGGAGGGTTTTTTTTTTCATGTTTTAAATAAAAAACAATTTTGGACTTCATACCTACTCTGTACGTGTTTTGTCAGTGCCGCCTATCAATGGAATTCTGGTTTGTATTGAGCTGACTTATCTTTGAATTGTTCTTCATTCATTGTTACAAAGTAAAGGTCAATCAAGTACTGTTTTGCCCTAGAATGAAGGTATTTCATTACACTATATTTGCGTTATTTACTTGCTTATTATTTGTCTTTTGGTTAGATGCTGTGTGGTAATTGTAAATTGAAAGCACAATTTTACAAAAGGTCATAGACTGGGACACCAGGCCCTGTGGGCTCGATGAATGGGAGCTGTATAACATCTTACTATCAGCAAACATTACTACCTGTGTGAGTGGGACAGATCATAGGTGGTGTGAGCCCTGTAGCGTTGATGCGTGGATGATTCCTGTAAACAAACGGTGAAGCAAACTAGGGCCTTGCTACCCCATATAGGGTCTGATGTCATCTGGAAGTTGTTAAGACTCCCAGGTCCCACTCCACCTCTACCGAATCAGAATCTGTAGGCTAACAAGATTTCCCAGTAACTTGTGTGATTATTAAGGTTTGAGAAGCCCTGAGCTAAAGATAATGTCTTGTAACAATGTCTGTTTTCTTCTTTTCGGTCTATTGGAACATGCTACTTATGAAGCAAGCAGCCTGTACTCCTCTCCATTCTGATGTTTTCAATGGAAACAATAGGGTCACTGGGATGGGAAGTCAGCAGGAATAGCTGACCAAGAAAGGAAGTTTAGGTTGAACAAAGGTTTGGTTCATTTTTATAGCCCCTAGAGGAAGAACAATAGTGTACAGAAGCTGTTAATGATGGGCTGGATTCGAAGGCAGTAATCTGTGCCAAAATCCAAATGTGTTTTTACTCTAAACTTTCCTCCAGATGTCCAGTTATATGGCAGAATTTCCAGCTGGTAAGAACCCCATAGAAATGGCTGGTCACTAAAATATATTTAAATATAAAATACATCCATATTAACATTATTTTAAATTTCTTCTGCTCTTTTAATAATTTCATTAACTTCCATTAGGCAGCAAATTATTTGGTGCTGATTGAAAATGTCTAGTTGACCTTGATGGAGAGATTTTAGCAGAGATGGTGCTCTCACAGCTCACACAGGTAACTATGGCAACTCTCCATTTCAGTTATGAACTTGTCATACAAACCCTAAGTGAAAACAGCTTCAGCCTATCAGTCCTCTTTAATAAGTAATCCAGTAATAGTGGACCATTCAACTCAGAGAAAAGGCTTCCTCTTAACTGAGCAGTAATTGAAATGGCACCAAGCAGGAAGATCTATGGTCTTAACATATTGGCCAACCAGTTAGCATGATTTCCCTGCGTTCAACAAATCACCCATCCACTTTAAACAGATGAAGAGAAACCACATATAACTGCTCAGATAATTTTGCTCACCCAAACTCTGTTCCTGCTAGGCTAAACTCTACAAAAGGTTCCAAGAACCTTTTGGGTGTGTTTTTCCTAATTTGCAGATGGAAACACTGAGTCAGCAAGAGATTAGGAGACTCCAGGAACCATGCCTGAAGTAAGGATACTGACCATGCTGCTCAAGCCTTTTTCTCTTATCCACCATTTGCTTCCCCTTACTCACATGCGCTGTTATCCAGCTTAGATGTCTACTCAGAAACACTCATGGGCTCCCTGCTGCCTACATTACAATGTTCACATGGCATTAAGGTATGGTCTGCCCTCTGCCTACCTCATCGCATGGCATAAGGGCCACATACCCCATAATCTATCTGATCCTCAAATATGCTCAGTACTTTTGTACCTTTTTGACTTTGCTTGTGTTCATCCTTCACCCTGAGTTAGCTACTCGTAATCACTTGGTCTCCCATATTGGAATCCTTCCGGCCTGGCTCAAATGATCTCTCTCCGGGGAAGTTCTTAGTCACCCTAATCAGAAGCAGGTGCTTCCCCCAGCACTCCAGGAACTTTTGGTTCATGCCTCTATTGTAGCGTTGACTATAAACTGGTGCCTGTTGCAGTGAGATTATGATCCTTGTAAGGGTAGGAACCATGTCTGTGTTGGGCTGCTCACACTACATCCTCAGGTCCTAGTGCTGTGCCCAGCACATGAGACGGGCTCACTCAGTATCTGTTGACTGAATACATATGTAAATTAAGTTTCTATTGTGTCCCAGCCAATCTGAAATGATTGTCTTCCTCTCTACTTTCTAAGTGCTTCCCCATCTCCAGGGTCCAACTCAAGCACAATACACTGTCAGAGCCCTTCTCTAATTTTCAAAGTCTAAAATAACATCTCCTCCCCCTCCCCGAACCCTGATACAGTACTTGCTTTCTCTACTACTCCTTTAGCTGCTGTCCTTTTCTCTCACAAAAGTTTGCCTTTCTGTTTCCACATGGCTTATCTTTTCAACTCAGCCCTTTATGTTCCTGGTGACTAGGTCTCTATTCCTGAGACCTCCCAGCATATCACAGATGCCACCTCGCATATCATAGGTGCTTACCAGCTAGTTACTGCTCATGCGTTAGTATATTAGCAAAAGGCTTACTGTCAGAAGGAAGGCGTTTTCCTGGTGCCCTGTGAAAGGCTCTATCTGAAGGCTCAGTTCCTGCTCTGGATGTGAATGAGAAGTCTCTGTAGGCCAGAGACTACTGCAGGCCTCTTTGCCATTCTAACCCTGCCCACCAGTGCAGTGACAACTAGAACCTAGCCCTTTGTTTCCCAGCAGGTAAGCATCCTTTAAAGAATGCTTTGATCCCTTATTTTCTTCTTCAGCCTCGCGGTCGGACTCACATTGTTGCCTGGCCTAACATGGTACCAAAAAAGCCACTCTGGAGTATGACTAGGAGAGGGAATGATTCGGGGTCTCATTCTGTGCTTCTCTCACTGAAGGACTTTTGTTCGTTGCCTTTCACTTTATCATTAGTCACGTGTCAAGGGCTGCTGGGGGGTCATAAATAACGCAAACTGTTCATGACTCAGAACAGGCAGATAGCACTGATTCATTTAGGATTTCGTGATGGGTGTGCCAAGCCAGCATACACACAGTGGAACCTGCCTTTCGCCTCTCCATCGGCACCCCAGACCCTGGAGAGACTAGGTACACAGATGTGAAGGCCTTCTTCAGTTGTTGGTCCAGTTGGGATCGGAACCTGCCTCCACCAGCAGCCACCCATTGTGTTAGAGGTGTCCCCTCAGACCTCTTTTGTACCTTCTCCTAACAACTCCCAGGAGGCTGAGATTTGGGGAAGGGAATAAGCTATTTCTGCACCACCACCGTGCAGTGTGGCTCAGGGACCTCACAGCCTATAGGTCACCCCACACAAGCCAAAGTGCCTCTTTGAACCGTAAACAGTTTCTGTTCAGTGTCTGTCTCTTCCCCTCTCGGTTTGCTTCCCTGCCTCTGCCCTCCTAGGATTCTGTATATATAATGAACTTTTCAGGTCATTCAAGGGTAACTCATTAACCCCCTTAGGAAAAGCTAGCCATGTCGTTTCTTCCTAGATGGTGGCTTAATGGCTACAAGTAGATGATGTTTTATCAGGAGGCAATAATAAAACGGGCTTCATGTAATATGTAATAAAGGGTCCAAATTAGGGGGTACGTGCCAGGCAGTGTTGTCACTGCCCATTCTTACCAAGAGATGACGTAGGAGGAAACAAAGAAGCAAAAGATACCGAGGACTGAATATCTTGAGGAAGCTACGTCTGAGCTTAATACACAAGCAGCTTCTTGTAGCAAACTATGAAAGGTTTAGCATTTGATTTCTGGTTTCACATTTACTTCTCTAAGAATTTCTTTAATCTGTGACCGTCCTTCCCCCTCATATCCTTTTACTAAATGTATGCACACAGATTCATGTATGTGCCCTTTTTCTTTTCTCTCTCTCTCACACACAGACACGCATTTGACTTTAAATAGAAAAAATCATGGTGATGAGGAGAAGACATAGATCTGTAGAATTTTATCCTTTTAAATGTGCTTTCCCATGGATTGTCTCAGTAAGTATTTAAAACAGCCATTCGAGTTAGGTAAAGTAGGTGTTATGATTGACACTTCACAGATGGAACCTGGGATTGATTTGCTGAAACATAACAAAGCAAGGACTAAGACACTCGTCCCATTCTCCTTCTCAGGAGGTTCTCCTACTGTACCCCACGGGAGTCAATCATAGAGCACACTGTGTCGTAATGGCTTTCACGCCGTTCTTGCCAACATAGCTGCGAGTCTTACTCATGCCTGTCTTCCAGTTCCTAGCATGGCGTCCACCTCAGGAACTGTGTGGGGAAGGGAGGGAATAGGTGGCCTATAGAACTGGGCTCCTTGATTTCTAAATCCTGTTGCCTCTCACAGTTACTCCTAATCCCTGCCGGTGAAGCCTGTGCCATTCATTCTCCTTTCATTCCCCATCTCTGCACACCGTTCCTCAGCTTACATAGTTGCCAGTGGCTTCTCCTTCCCTTATTTGCCACCCCAACCAGCACCTGGTGATTCCAGAGAGAACTCAGAGTGACTGTTAGAAGCCTTATCTTAGAGCTGGCTCTAAAAATGTCATATAGCTGAATTCAGTCTTCCCTCTATAGGACAGAAGTCCCCTAGCATATCTGGGAACACTGTATGCAACCACAAAAACAGATGCCTGTGCACTACTAAATAAACATGTCCAGGGCAAATGGTACGTTGCCAGCCTCTTCATTCAATAAGCAATATTAAGCTCTTTCTCAGTGCTAGACACTGCCTGGAGTGCTGGGGAAACCGTGAACAACTAGCCAAGCTCCCTGACCTGGACTCAGCCAAGTGTAAGACAGACAGATGTGTGGTTACCAGGAAAAAAGACGAAATGTCACACATGCACACCTCGCTCAGGTAAATTCTGATTATGCTTTTCGGAAATCTTGTGGTTCCTGTCTTCAGGGTGCTGCTTAGGAGCTGGTATGGAGGGGTGAGAATCAAGAAAGGGGATGCTTAGCACAGTGAGGGCAGTGATAAGACCTGAGAGAGACAGAGACGGGCATCTCACCGTCTTGGACTTCAACTCCTCCTTGATTGTCTTGTGCACAAATGTATCCAAGAGTAAAAGCCTAGACCCCAGCACTGAATGGGTTCAGACCGGTGGATTCATCCATCCCATTGGTTCGCTCAGGTCCCTTAAATGGAATGTCATCATTCAGAGATTCTTGCTCATTATGCCCATCAGACAAATGGGTATTAGACCCGCCGTTTCAACACCAACACCATAAAGGGCCTTCCCTATGCATAATGCAGGTTTGCAGCTTATGTTTCCTCTGCCCTCGACATGATTATGGCTCACATTTCACTTACACGGGGCTTTCTGAGTACGAGAACGGGCATGCAAAGAATGGGATAATTGATCTTTTCCCTCCTGGCTGGAAGCTGTGGTTGCATTCCCTCTAAACCACACAGAATTCTGATTTGCTGCCTTGGATTTTACTGGGTCCTTTGTGAGAAATAAAGCCTACAGGTGTGAAGGTTTACTGCAGTCAGGGAGATAGAATTATGACTGAATGGCTTATATTTTTTTTTGTGGAAACACACACACACACACACACCCAGCCCGAAAGAATTGCCTTCATCTTACCTCCATTTCTTATGCAATTCCCTCCTCTGTCTGTTTTTCTTTCATTCCCTTCATACCTGCTCCCACAGACCCATATACAGTAGGGCACTTAAATAGATTTGAGGACTTTCTGCAACATGAGGGGAAGGCAAAAGAGTTTTGAAGAGCTCTGTGGGGGGGGGGGGAAGGTTTCTTCCCCTTTGGTAGGGAAACTTGTCTTAGAAATTTAGAGAGATTGTTGCAAGTCAGGAGGTCAACCATGGCTATATCTACAAGTCTGGAGAAATATCTGGTTCAACTGTGCTGTAGCCCCACTGAGGCAACACTCTCAGGTCAGTTATCAGGGCAATTAAAATCACTGCAGACAGGAATATGGAATAGGCACACAATAAAAAGTGCCTTGGCTTCCCACCTCTTCGTTGCAGTCTTCTCTCTTCTTTATGTTCCCAAAAAGAATGCCTTGCTGTGGTGATGTGAAAACCACCAGGATACTAACCCAATAATCACAGCAATTATATGTTAATACTGCGTTCGTTATGATTGACAAGGAACAGTTTGAGACACTGGAATTTAAATTTGAAATAAGGTGAAAAATTATATGATGCTTCTTTGGAACATGTTTATTGAGGATTTCTGTATACTGCACCAATACTTTTGACCATCAGCTAATAATATACACTAGACAAATACAGGTCTTTCCTTCCTGGTGACAGGGAATCATGTCCACCTGTGTTAATGGTCTCCTCCGTAGCCGGCTGTTCAATTCAGAATTGAACAAGTATCGGCCACCTCCTACATGTCAGTGGAAACACACTGTAATGAATGTTGCTGATATCCCTGGATGTCTGCTTATTTCTAAGACCTGAGACCACTGAGACTCCCTTCCATTTTCAGTGGAGTGAAGTCTCCCATGGCCTGGGAGACTCCTGGGAAGCCAGGCTGTCCCAGCCCAAAGAGGATTCGAATTCTCTGCACGCTGGTGTAGAGAAGTGGGGGCTCTCTAGGGTCCAGCTTAAAATAGCTCCAGGAACATTTTTTGCTCTCCTTCCAAAATGGTTCTGAGATCCGGATTAGCATCCAAATTATCCTTCACTCCCTCCTGACTCTGGTCTTCTTCAGATGACTATTTATTCATTAGTGATGAATCAGGCTACCTGCCTAGGGGACTTCTGTTTGTACCATTTTCCCATTTTGCAGATAAAGAATCACAGCACTTGCCCTAGAATTACTGAGGAAAGCAAGACACTGTCCCTTGAGCAATTTGGAAGGAAGGACTAAGTGAACATGGGGATCTTTGTAATTTGTTTAACTTTATTCTTCAGTTTCTCTTTTAGTCTCTGAGGATCCTGATCCTGTAGGTCAGTGGTTTCCAAACCTCACTGATCATCATAATCACCTAGGGACCCCTTTAAAAATACAGATGCTTGGGCCCCACTTGGCTACAGTTCTAATTCAGAAGGTCAGAGAGAGGAGGGGAATGAGGACAAAGAAAAGGAAGAGAAAGGAGGAGACGTAAGTAGCTGAGAATTGCTCACCCGGGCCTCTTGCTCCACAGCCCTACACAAACATGATTTATTTTTTATTATTCATTTCAAAGAGTTAATGATATAATTATCCAAAAGCAATTAGATGCAGGGTGGAAACAAAGTGCTTAAGGGGCTGGGAGACAGGCTTTCTGAAGAGGAAAATGAAGGAGTAGAGTGTAGCTAGTGTGTGATCTAGCCAAACCCGGGCTTCCAGCTGCACACCTGAGCATGTGGAGAGGGACTCGGATGAGGTCCCCAGGGACAGAGACTGATCACACAGTTTCCCTCTCACTTCCTAAAGAAGTAGGCCCATACAGCTCACTCCTGATCCTTGAGGCCTGCTATGAACGTTGGGCGACCACCTCAGCCTCTATGGCTCTACTTGGCTGTTGCATAATCATAGCTTGAGGATATGCCTTTTCCAACATATCTTTATGGAGCACTTACTACTTTCCAGGCACGACTGTAGGCATGAAAGATTGAGTGGTGAACAAACTCAGGGCCTGGGACCTTGCATGGAGCTTGCACTGTGGTGAGAGGAGAAATCAAACAGCTACTACTCAAATAAAGTCATTACACATTAGAATAAGTGGTTTGAAGGAAATAAACAGGGCGCTGTGGTAGAGAAGAGGGTGTGTGAGGAAGAGAAGACTAATTAGAGAAAATATGGTAGCTCCAAGAAAGAGCGAGGTGGTAGATAGAGCCTGGCCTAGCAGAAGACACCTGGGTTTCAGATCCAGCTCTGATAACTGTAGGCTACGCGAGAACTTCAGCAAGTCATGAAATGATGCCTGTATTCATTTTTTTATTGCTGCTCTAACAAATTACCACAAACTTGGCGGCTGAAAATTTAAAACACAAATTTATTACATTGCAGTTTTGGAGGTCAGGAGTCCAAAATGGGTCTCACTGGCCTAAAATCCAGGTATTGGCAGGGCTGCATTCTCTCTGGAGGCTCTAGGGGAGAATCCATTCCCTGGCGTTTGCAGCTTCTGCACGTTGCATGCATTTCTTGGTTTGAGGCTGGCTCCCTTCTCTCTTCAGAGTCAGTGGTGTGGTACCTATCTGCACATCTCACTCTGATTTTCCTGCTTCCCACTTTCACTTTTAAAGACGCCTGTGATTCATTGAATCCACCTGGATAATCCAGGATGATCTTCCCATCTCAAGATCCTTAATGAGTCACAATTGCAAAGTCCCTTTTACCATGTAAGGCGACATATTCAAAGGTCCTAGGAATTAGGATGTGGACATCTTTGGGGGCTATTATTTTATCACAGTGCCACACTGCCTTACTTCCATTTTATAATGAGAATACTATAGAATATAATATTCTTATTATAAAGTATAGTATTCTCCACCCACCAGGGTTATTGCGAGAATATGGTAATGGGAATAGAAGTGTTTTTTTACATATTGTAAAAGTCAATACAGTTATAAGGAGTTCTGTAATTATTTAATATGGAGAAACTATGGAAATGTTCAGAAAAAAAGCAAAAACATGGAATAAAACAATGGGGAGAAACATACTAAAAGGAAAAATTTAAGGAGGAGGGTATGTTTATCTTGGAAGAAATAAATCAGAGGTACCTTTTGCTGTCTTTGATTATATAGAAATATTATGTTGAGGATGCTAATCAGAAATACTCATTCCACTAAAGAGCAGGCAAGAGGCAGATTTTCTGCGTCACTTCTTGACTCATTCTGTTCCTTCCCACCATTCAAGACTAAAATCAGACCCAGAAAACTTCTCCAACTCCACCATTCGAATCCATCACTCCATGTTGTTTTCTTTAAGCCTTTGTATGTCTTTCTCAGTTTAACAAACATTTGTTGAGAAATGACCATATGCTGGGCACTGTGCTAGGCTCTGAGAATTTAAAGATGAAAAAGATAGTTTTTGCCCTGAAGGATCGTATTGCTTAGCATGATCTCCTAAAGCCCTTAGCACCCGCTGCCTTGAGTAGAGTTGTGTGCATGCTTGCCTCCTCTACTAGAAGATGAACTCCTGGACACAGGAATCATATATAACTTAACTTTGCCTCTGCTGTGATACAGTCCCAATGACTTACAAATATAGGTTTAACAGGTGTCGGTTGAATTAAACAGAGGACAGAGTCTTAGCCATCAAAATTACTTTTTGCCAAAAATGAGAGAGGTTGTGGAATTCTTTGATCTGTATATATTTAAGAAAAGAATAAATGTTTCTCTCTCTAGGATGGTTTGCAATCACCTGTTAAAAGGTAGGGCCCTGTACCAAATTATTTTCTAGGTCTTTTCCAGTCTTATTATTATACCTCCTATTGTTTCTTTCTTGCATGTGCTCATTCATTGTTGCTTAAATACATTTTTTAAATATTTACTCATTGAGGTGTGATGGGTTTTCAGCAGATTACAAACCACCTTTGTTCTAAGACTTTTCTAGACTAATCTAAGTGGAAGATGATGTATTGTCAAGGTAGTGATGAGGTAGACATTTATGATTGCTTATTTGCCCATTTCAATGCTCCAGAACTCCTTCTCTGTGCAAGAGCTCATTGAGAATGCTTCTGCAGCATGACCGGTACTGAGAACATCAAAGAGGCCAAAGCCATGTCACTTCCAGAGGGCAATACAATTATGGAAATTTGCAACGCTACCCTTGTGCCCCTGCCTTATCAACTTTCATATTTTTTTTGTTTCCCTTGTCCCCACATTTACTCGTCAGATTCACTTCCCTTGGAATGTCCTCCTCACATCTCCACTCATCTAAATTCCATCTTAAATTGTCTCTGTTACTTCCCACAAAAGGATGTCGGGCGTTAACCTTCTGGGCCAATCCCATTAGTCCAGATACCGGAACTAAAGACCATCAGTTCAACTCACCATTTATTATTACTACTCATTTGACTTCTTACTGACATTTCTGCCTTTGTTCTTTTAAAAAACGCAACTTAGCTCTTGTTTTGTTATTGTTTTAATGTGCTCGATATTTTATTTCTCTGGATCTTTCTTCCGGCTATTTACAGTACCTTGCACTTAGTAGTTACTCATTATATCCATTATTGAGTGATCCCTTGATGAACTGAAAATGAAAACCCTCATTCTGTCTGCCACACATGAATCAGCACTGTATTCCACTTAAGGGAACCGAATCAAGCTTGAGGAATCATTTGTTTGGTGAAAGCACTTTGGAAACCTGTTTCATTTTTCTACCTTCTTCCTCCCAATCCTGCAGAGATTCTGAGAGCCCGGCTCCATATGTCCCAGTGGCTGAGCACCAGAAAGTTTAGCAGATGAGCACAAAAACTGCCTCTAACTTGCACACACAAGCCAAGACCTCCTCCTACTTGCCATGTTGTCAGACCAGGGTAGAACATGAACCCAGAAAAGGTACATTGTACTACAGACTGACTCTGTCTGGGCCCCATTGTAACACAGGGGAGGCCACGGAATCACAATCCTCAGTGTCGTAATATGGCAGTTTGGGTTAGAACATCTGAGTTGTGTCTTTGTCATCTCTAGCTTATCATTCCTAGAGGGTGAAACGTGTAGTTCCTTGATTCCCTTTTATGAACCCCATCCAGGGGGAAGGTACATGTTTAAGAGTTCAGTGAAAGTCTGACTAACAATAAAAAGCATGTAGAATTTCAGGCAGAAGCACGATATTCACAGCAGGGTAAAAGACAAAAAAAAAAAAAAAAGTGCTGCCTTGCCTCTGGCTAAGAAAGCATATGTTATTTACAGGAGCTTGGTGCCTCTTTCTGCCTGGGTCGCTATATCATAATCCTAGTGGGTACCTGACTTCCTGGTCTCAGACTTGTCACAGTGGGAAAGAAAGTTTACCAGTCATCAGGAGACCCCTCAGCCCCAGGGTGTGATGTGCAGGGTTGTACTGAGGTGGCTCTGTGGGTTCTCAAATCCCCTTTCTACAGGGCACTATGAAAATATAACCCCCGTAGACACCAGGACTCAGGATCTGAACACTTAGTCCATTCCGCTGCTCAGTCAGTGGCCCAGCGGGAGACCTTAGGACCTTGGTTGGAGGCGCTCTCCTCTCATTCGGTCGTCTGCTTTGATATCAGGGCCGCGGGGTAGGCTTTCCTGGCCATCCTATTGAACACAACACACTCTCTTCCCTTCTCTGCTTTGTGTTTCTTCAGAACATTTATGACCTTCTGACCTTTTATGTTTGCTCTCCCATTGTCAGTCTGTCCTGCTAGACTCCAGTGAGTCCTTAAAGCTAGAAACTATGTTGTCTGCTTGTTCACAACCAAATCTCACATGTGTAGGACAGAGCCTGACACATAGGTAGGTACACAACGTTCATTGAATGATTGTACTAACCAGACCCTGCAGGAGGTCGCAGAAGAGGCATGTATTGGTCAATTTAATTAACTTAATTAATTTAATTTCTCAGCCAAGATTACTTGGAGGGTGTGAGGTTAAAAAAAAAAAGTTCCCCTCACACCACCAAGCATTGAATATGCCCTCCTCTGCCCCGCCCCTTCTTCTCTCTGTATGAAATTCCCAGTCATGGCCTATGCCAACCTGTGAACCTGCATGTCCTCTCCTGCCTCTGCTTTTCCTGATTCACAGCCTCAGCAGAAACAACTCTGACAGCCTGAATGCCTCATGATGCTCCATATTCCCTATCTCTGCTTCCCTGGAGATCCTGGTTACTGGGGTTTTGATCCCAGCCAGCTGACCTGTTCCTGTCACCGCCCTCCCCACTCCTGTTTACTTCTTTACCTGTTGGGATTGGAGTTATTGGCTAGGTCCCACATTCCAGGAATACTTAATCCCAGCCAGGGCTGCTCAGGGGCCTGAGCCACTTCAGCGACAAGGACACCTCAGTGGGGCCCTCACATCTGCCATTTAACCAGTTCTCAGGGGAGTCCAACAGGAGGGTACCAGTCACACCGGGCAGTATTCACAACCGCCTTTCATGGTGGGGTCCTCTCTGTTTGGTGAAACTTTAGATGCTACTTCTTTATTTCCAAAAATATTTCAGACTTTCCCATCCACACAGCCAACAATAGAAATCAATAGGAGTCTAGGGAGGGTGTGACGGTGAGATCACAAGCTAGAGAAGCCAGAACACTGAGAGAGGGACTTGCAATAGCAGAGGTGCTTGGGGTTGGTTTGCATTCTGAGTGGGAGGGAGGAAGGCGTAAAAAGGAACAGGAGCTGAGCAGAAGAGGATAAAATTGATGGCTAAGTGATAGGAGTTAAAATCTGGTACCTCTGCACTGATTCCTCACCAAGAATCGTGGTACATTTCTCAGTCTGGAATATCTTTTGCCCTGTGGCAAAGTCTGCACAATCAAGGAATGGTGTGGACTGCCCTCAGAAGGTCTGATTTCTTTATTATTATTATTATTATTATTATTATTATTATTATTATCATTTTCAAAATCCTACAACTCTGGTGATGGTTTGCCAATTTCCTAGAGCAGGACTTCACCTAATGTTTCATTTTTACTTTTTCCAGGAGGTGTCTCTAACGGCACCCTCTGAGTGACTCCAAATACTTTCTCCTCGTGAATAAATGAAGTGCTGTGTACTTAGCAATATGACTGCTTTCGTAAGCTGTCAGTGGTTTTAAGGCATTAGTAGAGCTTAAAAGTGTATAGGACTATATCCCCCTTTAGGGAATCATAGAGACGGGCGTGAGTGGCGGTGGGGTAAGGAGTCTGTGTCCCCTGGGGCCAAACACCCTTGGTTTGAGCCTCCATTTTTTTTCTTTTTTTTCCATTGTTTTTAACTGTTTCAAAGGCAAACCCATAGAAGAACACATTCTCTTTATTCAAACAACAGGGATGGGAAAACATTAGGAGCAGAGGAAAAGCTGTTCACTGTGCCTGGATGACTCAGTCTAAAATAGTATTATAGCTTGGCAGCAAAACCACTTCAGGGAAGCTGGTGGGAGACTAAAAGAAAAGTTAAATTGAGGGGGTAAATCATTTTATCAGGCTTACGATTTTTACTTGATGTAATGAGATTCTTAATATAAAATGAGTTAATATGTCTGCCTAAGGGCATAGATATTTGAAGAAAGAATTTGAAAATACAGAGGCAAAGAAACTAGGGGTCTGAAGTAAAACAATGCGAGGCAGTGAAATTCTCCTCATATAAATTTTGGCACAATATGTTTCCTTTTGAACAGCATGATTAAATGTGAGTATTCCTTGCTTGTCATTAAGAAGAAAAGAAAAACAACAAAGTATTTTTTTTTCTTTTAAAGACGTTTCTATTGTGTTCTAGTTTTCTCCTTTTCCTCCTCCTTCTCATTTATCTTCTAGAAAAACTATGCTTGTTTTTGCACTGCAAAATGCAAACTGAATTCAGATTGTTCATAAAAGATGAGGCCAAACATATTCCTGCATTCTTGCCTATTGCTCTCTTATTTTCCATGACTCAAATGCAGAGTGGGCCCATAGTGCAGAGGGCAGATCCTTCGCTGACAAACCCACAGAGGGAAATCACAGCATTTCTTCTCAGCAATTGACCCAGTGGCTTTTATACTTTTTCTCTTGGCTTCTCCTGGAGAGTTTTTTTCATAGGACACTTTCCATTAGGCCAGGTATGTTTCTTTATTCCACAAAGAGTGATGAGTATATCAGGCCTTAGGAACATGTTGCCAATTATCCCTTCAAGTAAATGTGTTATGGGAGGAAGGGATAGCTAATGCATAGATGTTAAACACATGACTGTGGAGGGTGAAGTGAAATTGAGGCAAGAGTGGATCAGAGGCCTTCCTTCCTGCTTAGGAAGTAGAATCACAGAGAGGAGAGAGGAGTGTAAGAACAGTTCTTTTGGTTGTGTGGATAGCCTCTGTGTCCCCTTAGTACTTCGTAGACTGCACTGATGTCAGCACAAATACTCCTAGTGACATTGGAGGTAGGTCAAGGAGCATACCCAATGGCTCAGGCTATTTAGTCCAGCTTCCCCCAGGAGAGGGGAGCTGATGTGCACACATGTTCATTCCAGCGACGTAGCGCGGCAGGCCCAAGGCTACTCCGTCGAGATGGACACTGTAGCACGTCATGCTGCATACTGCACAACATGGCCACTGAACTCCGGGCAGAAATCAAAGCTTCAGGGGATGGCCTGAGTCCCATTTCGTCTTTGTCACCTCGTTCAAGACCCTGTCAAATCTGTTCACCACGTAATTGTTTGCTTGGCCTTGTTATAGAGAAATAGCTATGATATGTGTAGAGTGCCCCATCCATGGAAAAATCCATTGATGCTTCCATTTCCATTTCAAATAATTGCTTATTTTCCCCATTTAGTTAATCTTTTCTGACTGATATGTTGGTGTTTCTCTCTGGTCTTCTATGTGACATAGGCATCTGCTTGTTTAACAAGCAGCATTTATCAGTCCTCAAGGAAATGCCCTGTGTTAGGTGGTTGTTGCTATGGCAACCTTTTTTTTTTTTTAAGGGGGAAAAAAAACAACTTTGCAAATGGACACTAAGAAATCATAAGAAATTAAATTTTCTCCCTCAGAGAAGAATGAAGCTAGAATGCTGAAAGCTCTCCCAGCCTCGTGAAAGGATTTGTATGAACAATTTTCAAGCTTTGGATTAGGCATAGCAAGCTGTGGGCTCTGAATTCCCAGTATAATGTTTCCTTGTGAAAAATCAAACAGTCCTATTCTTTTTCAAAGTATTTCTTTAATTATGGAGGAGATGGCTAACATGTGGGACAGTGTCACTATCAAGCACCTAAAGGTTATGCGTATGCAGGCAGCATCTTACTTAAAAAAACTCACATTCATATCTTTTAATGGGTCCCACCAATAAAGATGTGCTATTTCCTTTTTAGAGCTGTGGTCTTAGCAACTTGATGTCAGCTTTTTCAGCCCTCACAGCAGGGAAATTCAGGTGAATTCCAAACTGTGATTAGAGAGATATGAGTGGAGTTAAAAGGAGTCAAACAATAAAAGAGAAGCACACTTTCACAGACACATGCACACAGACCAACTGCATGCAAAGATAAGTTGTATCTGCGTAAAACTGTGTTAGCTCTTGTCATCAAGCCATGAATTTGCTAGAAATAGGTAAAGGTCAATGGGAGAGGGGAAAGAAAAAATCTTTCTACTGCCAAAAGTAATAAAGAGAAAGAAAAAAGGCACCTGTGACACTAGATATCATGGAGGGAAAAAGAATGTTACTAAATGATATTGAAAGTTTAAAAATACGATGAGAAGCAAAAGCAAGAAATGAAATGATGTGTGGCTGCTAGGTGAACACAGATAATGGAGAATGGTCTGAATGGATGCATAGTTGGATCAAGGGTTGTTGGATTGTTCTCTCCCTCTTCTTTCCCTCTATTTTCTGACTACATTTTCTTTGATGGAGAAAATGACAGGCTTGATAATACATGATGAGAGGCATCCAAAGATCAAACTTCATTAGATCCTTCTCATTCAGTGACATGAAACCGTCTGGTCAGAAGCAATTCCCACATGTGACCTTAATTTAACAAGTGATTAGACCCAATCCTGATGCTTTGAACTACCTTTGGTTATCAAGATCAAGTAGGATACCATTGTCAATAGGCTTTTAGTATCTTTAGATTTCCTGAAAATCTATGCTACTGAATTTTTCGTTGGAGCTACCCAATGCCATCTATCTCTTTTAAAGTCTTTCTTTGGATAATTTTTTTTTGTTCCCCAAACAGGATTTTTCCATTTACCCTTATTTATTTGGACATGAAACCAAACCAAAAGAATACTTGCATGTAACACCTCTGCTTCCTCAATTATACTTATGTTTCTTGTGGTCTGGCTTCCCTCATATTTTGGCTGACTTCAAAAGCATACTGAGGTTTCTATTACATACAATCTACTTAATTACTCCAGAAGAAACAGGAAAACTCTATGCCTTCCATCTAGCATTTGAACAAGGAACTACAGCCTCACTGCATTTCTTACTGGGATATAGAAGAGGAGAATATATGGAAGAAAATGAGTGAGAAAAAGTGAAAGAGTTAGACAAGAAGACAGAATCATTCACTCAACAATGTTTAACTGTGTACCTACAAAATACAAAGTATTGTACGAGCTGCTGGGAAGGACATAAACAATGATCAGGCAGGCTTCTACCCTGTACCTTCCACTAGCTGCTATCCTATTTCTCTTTAGCTTTTAGGACAAACAATCTACCCACCTTGGTTTCCTTTTGGGACCTCTCTTTCTATCCTCAACACATTGCAATTTGCCATCCTTCCCCAACCGCCATCAAATGCGAGATGCAATAGATATTCCAGGTGATCTCTTGATGAGGTTGCAGCACTTGATGAGATTGCTCATTCCCTCTCAGAAGCTCTCATCCTTCCTTTACCTTTTTATCTCCTCCACTCTATGCCTCTCCTCCTCTCTCCTTCAATTTTGATGTTCCCTAGAGTTCCATTTCCATCCCGCTTTTCTCTTCTCACTCCTCACTCGCATTTGGACACTCACCACCACATCCATTGCTTCAATAAACGCTTATGTGCATTTCTACCCAACCTATCTAGTCAGCCAAAAGTTCTCTCCTGATCTATGAGCCTGAATATGTAGCTAGCAAGGGACCATCTCCACTCACATGCACCACAACAGCTCACATTCGATGTATCCAAATTTGAATCCATTATTTGCCATCATGGAACATGCTTCTCTCCCTACATTCTTTTACTTAGCTAATAATTCCATCATCTACTCAGTCACTAATCCAGAAATCTGGATTTGGTCCTAATTCCTTTCTCTCTTTCAATCTCTCACATTTCTCACGTGCAATTGGTCAGAAAGAAAGTTCACTTGCTTTCTGGTTCCTAAATTCTTTCCCATCATCTCCATTTCTACTGCCACTGCCTTAGCGCAAGTCCAGTTCTCACTGTCTTTTACTGAGTGCTAAAATATTCTCACTGCTCTTCCTGCTTAAGATACCCTGTCTCTAATCCACCAGCAAATGTTTGTTAGAGTATTTTTTTCTAAAGTACATTGCAGATCATGGTCACTCCCCTGCTTAAAATCCTTCGATGCCTACCCACCATCTTCCTAATTGAGCCCGTATTCCTCTGCATGGTGTCTAAGCCAACAGGCCTTCTCCTGCATCCTGCTGAGCCTTGCTTACCTCCTCCTCCTCCCAGACCTGCTTTACATTCAGCTTTGCCTGTGATGCCCCTCAGGATCTGTTGTCACTATAGTCCTTCCCTGGAGTAATCCGTAGCGTGAAATGGAAGATTCCCCCAGGGAATACATGTCATAAAGAGCATAGATTTTTCAGTCAGGCTAATTTGGTTCAATTACTAGTTGGGCAACCTTGGTCAAATTGCTTCAACTTTTGTAGCCTCATTTCTGTCATCTACAAAAGGAGCTTCCTTATATTCACTCTCAAGGCTCTTGTAAGGATTTAATAATAATAATAATAATAACAATAATAATAATGTTTGTCACTTTCTATGTGTCAGGGACAGTTTGAAGCACTCCACATGTATTTGTTTAATCTTTGCATCAACTTTGTGATGTATAATTATTAGATATATTTTACCAATGAAAAAATCACAGTATAGAAGCTAGGTGACCAGCCCACGGTCATACTACTAGTAAGTAGAGAAGCTCAGATTCATTGAGATACGTATCGGAAGTGCCTTCCATTGAGTAGCCACTCAGTGAATGCTGTTTTCTCCTCCTTTTTCTGCCATGTGCTAAATACTCATCTAAGTCTTGTAAGAGGACCCAGAAGTCTAAATTTAAAAATAGCCGATATTTATTCAGTTACTATTATTTGCTGCATTTTGAGTACAGATTCGTAGACATTGTTTCATTGGAGACTCACTACAGCTGCTGAGTTGGAACTATTGTCTCCATTTTACAGAGAAGGAAACAGGCTCAGAGAGGTTAAGAAAACTTCCCAGAGCCTCCTATCTTGCACAGGACAGAGCCAGGACTCAAGTTCAAGTGTCTGATGCCAAGCCTGAGGTTCATGACCACTACAATATATTACCTAAAAAGACATTAGAAGACAAAATGGTATTTATAGTCTTGCTGAGGGGACTGAAAAGGGTATACTAACAGTTTATAAACACAGCATTTAAATATACAAGGAAAGCAAACTATGGACAGAGGGGCTTACTGGTGTACAAAATAACAGCAGTGATCACAACTGAGCTCTGAGAAGGAAAGGAGTGAGTTTTGAGGTGGGATTTGAGGAGAGTGAAGAAAATACACTGGTAGACGAGACCCTTTGAGATTAGAATGGCACCTATGGAGAAATAACACATGCAGAGTTAAAGAAGTATTTAACTCTAGTAATGTAACCACTGGGTACAAGATATTAACTGTGAGCCAGGTACAGTGACGAAATGTAATGTCTTGGGGTTAGGAGGCTAAAGGTCCAGTGGTATCAATTCTGCTGACATCCTGGATTCAAAGCAATTTACCGAGTTCTACTTGGTGAGCTTTCTCAGTTCAGATCTGTCCTGTGTTGTGTCTAAAAGGCAAATAAAATAAACAGCAGCAATATTTTTTAGGATTAGGGGCTTCCTAAGACTGTGCTTTCAATATTCCAAGCAGCTCAAGCAACACAGTAAACAGTTTTCTTTGTGGAATGGCGCAGTGAGCTCTTTTACTTGTGTGATTATCCCGTGACCATTCGTGTCGGGGTGAACAGTTCTTTCTCATCAGGGAGCAGTCAGTTAGCAGTTAGCTCAAGGCCCAGGTTAGTACATTCTGCTCTCTTTTTTTTTTTTTTTTTTAAGATGATGCATGTCATTTTATCATGAAACAAATTCACAGAAAGAAACTGTACCATATTCCTCTTTAAAGATAAGTTTCAAGAGTAGTGTAAACACGTACCAGGAAACAGTGGTTCTCATCAAATGGGAAAAGGCCTTCTGCCCAGCCTACTGCTTTGACACAGAGAATTACCCTTGATTCACAATTTTGACGTGTTTAAAGTTTTATTTCCCAATATAGGTAGGTTTATTTTTTTCCCTCTTCAAAGAAGATGACCACACATGAAGAATTGGAATCTGTCAGGTGGAGAAGTCATCTCAGTCATATAATTACTGGGCTGAGCAAGTTAGATCAAAGTGAGGGCATTGTATCGCTATAGGACATTGCTTCAAAGAGCAGTTAAATTGCAAACAATATAAATAAAGGCTTTATTGTCCCTCATTCAATGTTATTTAAATCATCAAGAATCATTTCTCATAAATGTATGGCAAATAGTGGGATTTTAATGCCTGCTTTAAAACAACATCTGCCTTGAGACCTTCATGGAAAGCAAAGGAACTTTTGTACCTGCCATTATAAATTCTCATTTCCAGGCATGAAAGGCTTAAATTGCCTGAAGTGTAGGTTTTGGTTTTGTTTTTTTCAATTATAACCAAATATCTCTGTAAACCTCTTCAAGTTTCATAGAGCTAGTTAAGCAATTTCCCCTTAGATGTGTCTTTGATGTGAAAATAAACATAGACTCAGAGTGAAAACTGAGGGACCTTCTAAAAGAGTGTCTGTCTATATGGTTCATAGTTACTCAGGCTAACGTTAAACCAGAGAAAACACACATCAACACTCTATATGGAACCTAGATACGGTTGCCATAAGAAAAATATTTCTTCAAAAGTTTCAAAAGAATGATGACATCAATGCCAAGAACATCAAAGAAGCTGTTTGGTGCTTTCAGGTATTTTGCCAAACTACCGTCTAAATGCTGCTTAACATTCCTTTGTAATGGAGTTAAAGATGAGCCTGAAATTGCAGGGACCTCTTAAAAGGTCTGCTCATCCCGCCTCTGTCTCCAGGTGATTGCATCCAAACCAGTTAACACGTTGCAGACCTGGGTTGTCTAAACATGACTCAGATGGTGGTTTTATTTTCAGAGTGTTCTTGTCCACTGAGGGGAGAATTGATGGAGAAGCAATCTCTGGACCTCCCCTGGGTATGCCATGTAGAGATATGTGAGGACAATGGAAGCCCTGTTAGAATGCTGCTGTCTGGAGCGGCAGCCTTCATTCTTAATTCATAATGCTCTTCTTTCATAAAGGCTGTGGAAGAGCTGGGTAATGACCACACCTGGAAGGTTGAAAGAGAAACCAAAATAAATGCGCGCATTTAGCCTCTACTCAGCTTTTCAGTTTTAATCAATCAGGAAAAATGTGCGTTTACCTTATGAAATCTTTAATTTGATGTAATTATTGACTTCATTACATCTTTGTTTTAGTGGGGAATTGTTTGTCAAAAGTAACAGAAGCCCTCTTCAAGTATCACAAGCAAAAAAATAAAGTGTGAGGCAGTGGGGGGAAGAGATTCATTGGAAGGTTACTGAGTGTCTCAATTACAGGAAATATAATTGAATCTCTCAAAGTACTCGAACCAGGAACTGGAAAGCTTCGGGAATCTCTTGTCTTCTCCCTCTCCTTCTCCCTCCCCCTCTCCTCCCTCTCCCCTCTTTACTCCTCCCTTCCCCCTTTCTCTTTCTCTCTGTTCTCTCTCCTTCTTTCCTTCCATCCCTCCCTCCCTCTCTCTCTCTCTCTCTCTCTCTCTCTCTCTCTCTCTCTCTCTCTCTCTCTCTCTCTTTCTCTCTCTCTCTCTCTCTCTTCATTCTCTCAAGGTAGTGCCTCATCCTGGCTTTTCCTTGTGCATCGGTTTCATTCTCCTATCTCTGTAGACTTGTTTTCTCTGTCTCTCATTGTACATGGCTGAGAATACAGGCAGCCCTACTTATCTCTCATTTCATGTGTGCAGAGACTGCTGAGAAGGTCGTGTTTCAATTCCTGATTACTAGGAAAGCATTTAATTGGTTCAGCTGGAGTCAAATGTCCACCTTGATCCAGTCTGCTGGGATTTGGAAAATGGGATGTCCCATAATCAGAACTCCTCTACTAGAAGGTATAGCGTCAGATTCTCAGAGAAGGGAAGACATATTGAATAACATCTTCACGTCAATTGTATTAATAATTAATATATAGATAACATATGTTCTATATAGGAAAATTAGAAACCACAGACATATGAGCAAAGTTGCGAAAAAATTTTTTCATCATCCCACCACCAGAAAGTATTTCAGCATCTTAAAATGTTTCTTTCTAGACATTTTTACTTGCTCTAAACAATCTTTTTTACCTCATATTTGTTTGGGTTGCACTAAGGATGAGATAGTGGCCAACAAGATAGACACAGCTCAAGCCTCCCTCTCTATTCATTATTTTATAACATGGAGACAGATTTAAAATTTAGAAGCAAATTAATAAAAATATTTGGAATTATAATAAGTACTGTAAAGGAAACAATCAAGCAGTTGTGATTTAAAACAACGAGAACATGTTTTTTGTAGGTGGTCATGGGAAATCTCTGGTAGGGTCACATTAAGGTGAGATTTAAAAGAAAAGAAGGAGCTGGTATGATAAGAGTGGGAAGAGTTAGGGGAGGAGGAGAGTATTCCAATTAGAGGAAACAGTATATGCTAAAGATCTGAAGCTGAAATCACATTTTGTGTTTTGGGAATTAAAAATAAAATACCCTTGAAAAAAATTTGACCCTTGAACAACTCAGGGGTTTTTGGTACCAACCACTTATGCCGTCAAAAATCTGAGTATAACTTTTGACTCCCCAAAACCTTAACTACTAAAAGCCTGCTGTTGACCGAAGCCTTACTGATAACATAGTCAATTAACACATTTTGTATGTTATATGTATTATATACTGTATTCTTGCAATAAAGTGAGCTAGAAAAAAGACAATGTTATTAAAATCACAAAGAAAAGAAAGTACATTTACAATACCATACTGTATGAATACTGTAAGTTTGCACTGTCTGTTTACAAGGTGAATCATCTGTCAGTACTTACATCAATGTTATCTTTTAAGACACAAAACACTGTAGATGGTATACCGTGTTTCCCCCAAAATAAGACCTAACCAGACAATCAGATCTAATGTGTCTTTTGGAGCAAACATTAATATAAGGCACAGTCTTATATTATATTATGTTTAATAAGACCCGGTCTTATTTTACTATAAGACTATTTATAAGACTGTAAGACTATTTACTTATTTTACTGTAAACTATATTAATGTTTGCTCCAAAAGACGCATTAGAGCTGATTGTCCAGCTAGGTCTTATTTTCGGGGGAACACGGTACATATTAGTACCACTAGACATAAGAAGTAAAAAGACAATGTGAAAAAGAAATTCATATGTATTTACAGTTATGATGATTCATGCACCGATAACGAAGAAGCAGCAATATGATGGCTTTATGGTCGCTTAATATAATCAATATTATTGCTTCACAGTAGTAAGGAAATCTCCAAAAAAGTGTTCCAATATATTTATTGAAAAAAATCCACATATAAGTGGACCCACGTGGTGCAAACCTCTGTTCAACTGGAGCTTGGGTGTGAGAAGGAGAGCCCTTTTGTTGCTATATGGAGAACACATTGGGATGGGAAGAGGCTATGTGGAGAACAGATTGGGGTGGGAGGGGGAGGCAAAATCTAGGGTCCAATTTGCAGAATGTAGTACAGGATACTTGGTAGCTCACTGTGCTTAAAGCAGAGGGTCCCAAAGAAGAATGAAGACTGTGATATGAGAGAAAGAGGTTGAGAGGGATAAGGACATTTAAGGCCTGTTTAAGTCCAACAGGCCACTGAAGATGAAGGGGAAATGCTGCCGTGGAATTAGAGGTGGTTGTGTTTTATATTATTTTACAAAAAGGTGGGGGCTCTTTAGTACCTGCATTCAAACCCCAAAATAGACAACACTGGAATGATATTAGGGCACTCTCTCTGTCATCTAGGTTTTCCTGATATTCAAATTGGCCAACAATTTGGGATGAGTCCAATTCCTACCAGCATAAGAAAAGAATACCAATCTCTTAGAACATCCATGATTTCCCTACCTCTTCAATATCTCTGAGCTCTGCCCCACACCAAGCAGCTCTACAATGAGTTGCAAAGAATCAGCCCTGTGGTTTATAAAGGGGGTGCGGTTCATGGCCAATGGCAGAGAACCACAGATGCTCTATAAACTGACTTATCTAGTGTTCCCAGACCATTGCCTGCCCAATAAGACAAACCATCAGCTAGTCAGTGAGTGTCTCCCTGGGCTAGGGCTGGACTGAGCTTGTGGGATTAGATGAGATGCACAAGGTACTCTCTCTTCTGACTTCTTGGAATCATATTGAAGTGAAGAACTTGCAGACCTGAGTCGATTACCAAAAACAATATAAGTCAGAGAGTGCTAAAATCATTAAAGCAGGAAGAAAGAATATGCGGGAAAGTAGGAGGGGAAGGCCTCACAGAGGATGTGGACCTGGAGCTAGGCCCCTTAGAATGGAAGCTTCCAGACTGGGCCCTCCAGCGAAAGGGAAGAGAGAAGCCACTTGATTAATGAAACTTAATACGTGGTACGTTCTGCTGAGGAGGACATTTAGAGATTTCAAGAGAGTTGCCAACATTTTAGACATAGCATTTACTTTGGATTTGCTTCGATATATTTTGGTCAAAAATGAGTCATGATTAAAGTATTTCAGGCACAAAGTAACTGGGTTTTTCAGGCTTTTATGGAATATTCTGTTCATTTTTCTGTTAAACACAGAGGGTACATCTCTGAAAGATGGCCGTGGCAAGCCCTTGCATTATGACAATTGTAGAGACTAGTGAGGATGGCTAAGGTGAACGTTGTCAGGGTAATCGTGATGGTTCTCACTGAATAGATCTAGAATGACATTGTTTAAGGTAGTAGACAACATGGGAAAATAATTCCACTTTGAACGTTTTGATTTAATTTAAACAATCCCCTGTGCTGTACAACAAGTTTTGTTACACTGTCACTAGCAGTATATCAGACTATCATAAAACATCACTTTCATTTGTATATTTGGGGGGCATTTGGTTGGAAGGGAGAAGGACTCCCTTCCTATCTTTCTCAGACAGTCTTCTCTCTACAACTGTAATCTCACGCACACTTCCACAGAGCAACCATTGCATTGTATTGTTACTCTCTGCTTTGTTTCCAGGCCTACTGGTAAATTCCTTTTTGTTTGTTTTTACTAGTTCTAGCATTTATTGAGAACTAACTGTGTTTTAAGACCAATGTTCCAGGCTCTTTATGTGCTTTAACCACTTGGTCCTCACAACAAACCTGTGACATAGATGGTCTCGTGGAATATATACGTGGTGCTAGATAAATACCTGTTGAATGAACGAGTAACAAATTCCATTTTACAGATGAGGAAAAGCCCATTTTATCTTCATTTTGCCTTAGCCTAGCACATGCCTGCTACATCATGGTCAGAATGACAAGCAGGGATGGCGGAGGGGTGGGGGAGTTGAGTGCCACACAGGCTTAGGTTCAAGGTCTGCCTCTCCTACTAAAAAAGAGCTACCAGTAGTGGAGTGCTGCTCGGAGCTGGAAACACTGCTGGTGTTTTCCATACATGGATGCTAATCCCCACCATCGTACATGTGAAGTAAGTGACTAGTCCAAGCTTATACAATAAATAGGAGGAAAGCAGCATTTAGAGCTCAGGTTTATTAGTTGAATTCCATGCTCTTTCGAGATCCCATAGCCTCCCCACAGCCTACTTGGATAAAACAGGATACCTACCTCTGTGAAGCACTGTTGCGGTGGTTCTCTTCCCTTCTAGCTCAATGAATGTTTTGTTAGTTGATGATAAACTTGGCACATTCTCCAAGGGGAAGTGATGGAAGTGTCCAAACTGAGAAATGCGGTAACGAAACACTCTTTCTCTGCACTGAATTGATGAGTGTGTTTCTGAGGCAAATTCCAACTCTTCGAGTTACTCTTCTACAAGCCAGCCATCGAAGATAAGGGACTGGGGAGGCTTTAAAGACAGTTTGAACATGGGAGATCTTGGCATTTAGTGTCTTAGAAGGACAGTTTGTTGATGTGTTTTTTTTTATAAAGATCCAGAATTTGTAGTGCTCTTGCTTCCCCATAAAATTTTATCTATGTTAAACTTTATTCTTTATCATAAAGAATAGCTATTTTGTTGACTAAAGTAGTCATATTTCTCAGAGTCCAAACCTTGTGGAACAGATTTTCCAGGTAGATCTAACATGCTGTCCACCAAAAATGAAACAAAACAAAACAAAAAACTCACACTTATTCTTGAAGGAACGAAAGTCTACGGTACTGCAAATAGTACAGGAAATGTGGCCTGCCTCCCCTTCAGCTCTAGTGCTTTGCACCCACACAGGGCATGGAGTCAAGACGGGGCTTAGCATTGCAACCCACCTTTGGAATCCCATCTGGAGGCTGCACACTACCTTGGGTCCAACACAAAGCTTCACGCGCCCCTTCCACTTTTGGTTCACATGGATGACGACAAGCTTTTCTTGTGGTTCCTGTTCTCAGGGCTTCACATTCCTCTGACTTCAGGATTCAGAAGAAAATGATTATTCAAGCAAAACTCTAGTGCAGCCATTAAAATGCTTATGAATTAAATATGAAAACATTCCCTACGGCCACAGCCACCCTTCTTACCATTGTTTTACTGCTCGATAGTTAGAAGGATCCAGCTTCCCAAGTACTGAGATCAAACAACAAACTACGAACACCTATAAAATGCCCATCACTGTGGTAGGTACTGAAAGGAACCCAGTCAAGTGTAAGACAAAGTGCCCACCCTCAAAGAGCTTAAAATCTAGTTGGGCAAACTTAATTACTATAGAGACATGAAACAAAGGCCAAATAAGAAGTCGGAGCTTTTTGACATCTTCAGCAAACGCCTGAAAGCCCCATCTTGTTTCTTTCGGGGCAGGAGATCCAGGAAGGAATTGCTCTCACCTTCAAGGACTGCGATTAGCTAGAATTTACAGTTCCAGGTTCCCATACATTTTTACGTCAAGAATCCAATTAAGAGTCATGAATTATTTGGGGGTTTGGTCTCTTTCTAATGTTATCTATGCCCAACCCTATCTCTAAACAGCCATGAGTAAAGTGGCCTGAGGAAAACTTACAGATAATAGGATGAAGATAATCCCTTGAGTGGCTAGGCAGTGGTCATTTTGTTTCTTGTGTTTATGCCTCCTCTGTTGAGAAAGACAGAAAAAAAATGTGACCTATGGACTGAATTGTTACCTTTGTGTGGCATATTCCCTGTTTCTAGGGCAGCGCAGGAGACAAAGAATGCATTTATTTTGTGGAAAGGAATAGGGGGCAGGGGATGAAACAGAAACCAGAGGATTGTGCAATAATGGCGTTTTAAAATCTCTCCAGGAAGTTTATGTTTCGAGTCCTTTGGAAGAATAAAGCACAGCTGTTTAAAAAGGAGAGTTTACCGAGGCACCCCGGCCCAGATTCCACTGTGTGCTGGATTTTCCTTGTCTATAGGCATCTGGGCACCTCCATTCCCAGCCCGTGGGGCAGGCAGGCAGGCCACTGTGTCTGGACCCGGCCCCGAGCAGGCCTACGCCTTCCCCCAACAGAGACCGCAGGCCTCAAATAGCATCGAGGTGTTCAAATAGAAGAATCAGAACAAGGACGAAAGTGAAAAGAAATAGTCTGCTGGATCTCAGCGAAGGAAAGTACAGTGATTCCTGTGTAGTATGCAAACCAGACCAGACTTGCTATGTTGAAATCTTTCCCCAAAGAAGCCCTTTCTTTGGATGGCTAGTGAAAGGGTGACATTATATGCCTAATCTCACACAAATTAAACATAATAATTTGGGGGAGCAGATTTATGGTACCAAACCAAAAATGCTTCTCCATCCACCTAGGTAGTGGAAAAAGTGTAAACATTGAAATGCAGTGCTCATTTGAAACCTTTACTTCCTGCCACCAGCTTAACCATCTGCATGTTTTCCCTCATGCCAGGGATGATTTGATAGGGTATGGTTCAGAACTCTCTCTGGGTGCTCAATAAATCTTTTTGACTGACCACGTGACCCTTTGTCCCTTCCCTTTCTTAGGGTGATGTCCTGAGCTTTTACCATCAACCTCCAACCAATGATATCACCATTCTCCCCCTGCCATGCATCCCTGGGAGTCCTGAATGCCCTCACCCTTGCCGTGCACGTGTGATACGTCTTCATTCTGTTATCCTTTTGTCTTGGCTGTCTGTGTCCGCTGTATCCAGAACAGTGTCGGCATGTAGCAAATGAAAGACCCGAAGGAACGCAAGCAGTGAGTTAGTGATTAAGAAGGAGGACTTTGGAACCAAACAGACCTGGGTTGGCATCCTGCCTCCATATCATTCGCTGTGTAATCTTAATGTCAGCAGCCACCATTTCTTTACTTATAAAAGGAGGATCGGAATACGTGTTCACGGAGTTGTGAGATTAATCAAGACTCTACACAAGTCTTTAAGAGTGCCTGTCTTCAAATAAGCTTTCAGTACACAGTAGGTATTAAGTGAGAGCTTTTTGTGAGCCTCGGGAACTTTTTTGAGGGCCCCTTCTTCCTTACAAAATTTTAAAACTATATTTTATGACTGGGTTGGCATGAAGATAGATAGATTGCCATTATATCTAAAACATTTCTTCAATCTAAACATTGTTTTTTCTTGTATTTTAAAATAAAGAAAAATATCTGTGGGCCCCGGGCAGTATGCCGACCATGCCTTATGGATAAGACATCCCTGGGTGAGAGACATCCGCCTGGTTTTTCCCTCTCCCCTTAGCGTGTTATTTACTGTATTGTGAAGTTGCTGTTCCCTCTGGTCCTTAGGATGCACACTGCCCTTCGGTGTCTTCTTTCCTCCATTCCATATTTGTCAACCACCCAAAATGTCTGCGTTGGGGAGCTCCCAATAGCTCTAGACCTGCTTCCATTCTTCTCAATTTAAATCCATGTCTTCATTTGTCATCATTCCCCTGATGGAGTCTCATTCCCCTGGGGCTATTCTTGGCCTAGAAAGGCGGCATTGAATTTTCTGAAAAACTATTTCTCACTGAGGTATTAATGACTAACTGTTCCTCCACTGCTCCTGCTAGAATTTTTGCATTTTGTCACGGAACTCTAGGCGATTCCGTACCACAATTGAAAGCCACGTGTCTGACAGTGAGATTTTAGTTTAGCAAAGGAAATACTTCAAAGGGAAGATTAAACTTTGAGAATCATTTAGATTGTATTATGCCAGTAGCTGGTGCCGACTGCATCTGTGCATTCAACGGGCCTTAGTGACATGACTTGGATTAGAAATATCTGCCACACAAGACACCGGATGTCCCCAAAATTCTCTTGGTAAAGTATCATGCCCATGGAATCCTAATGGAATCTGTTTTATCCATGGGTTGTCTCCCACAGCATTATTAAGGAGGACTTGTGCTTCCCATCTTAAGTCATCCATTAAGCTATCCTTAGAGGTGACCTTACACCACACCATACATATACCTAAAAAAATTCCCATGCCCTCAAAGTCTGTTATTTTCTGGTTTCAGTCAAGGAAGTGTTCTCAAAGATAATGCTGCTTCTAAAGCAAGGAGCTATGGCATAGAACTGGGATAACTTCCCTCATATAGCAAATTAAGTTAATGCCAGAATCAGGACTAGACTCCATGCCTCCTCAGCTCCTGGTTCTGGGTACCATGTACCTGTGTCAGCCTAGGGTATCAGTTGCTACACAGCACAGCCTCTGCAGTTGGAATGCTTGGTTTGACTTCTGGCTTTGTTGTTTACTATTTGAAAGGCTACGCAATCTCCAAACCTCAGTTTTCTCATCTGTAAAAAGGGGAGGGTGGTCAAGAAACATAGTCATGTGCCTGCCGCACATAACCACGTTTTGGTGAACGATGGACCACACATAGGGTTTCTGGGTGGGAATTCCCGCCCGTTCTCCTCGTGAATTTTTTTCGCTTTCCTGTTCCCGAATCCTGAGAAAAGTTGGTCGGGAAATCAGTAAAATTGGCTCCTTGAACCCAGGTGGTTGGTAGTATTGGCCATCACTTTGTGGAAACAATTCATCACGGAGAACAGAAAACAGTTCACATCTCGGGATTCGGGAAAGTGAAAAACATTCCTGACAACGGGCAGGAATTCCCACCCAGAAACCCTAACCGCACATATGATGGTGGTCCCATAAGATTATAATGGATTATAAACAAAAATTTGCTGTATTGAAAGGAAAGGCTGGGACGAATGACGATGTTGGATTTACCGGTAGCTCTGGGTAGTGTAAGCGGATGAGGAGGCCCCGCGTGCTGTCCAGCCCGTGCACCTGTTCACTGCTGGGGCCAGAGCTGCTGAGGGAGGGAGAGGAGTTGCCTGCGGAGGAGGGGGGCCCGCGGCCTGCTGTCTTCCCTCCCAGTTCTGTTCCTTTCTCTCAACCTCGCTCGCTCTTCTTTCTCTCTCCATCCCTCTCCTCCCCCCTTGCTTTTCTTATTTCTCTGGTTGTCTTTCGATCTCTGCTCTCCCTTTCTCTCCCCTTCTCTTCGTTTCCTCCCTCCCTTCCTCCTTTCCCTTCCTCTGATGTATTCTCACCCTCCCTCAAGTGGTGTCTCCCCCCTCAGCCCTCCCCCTACCTCTCCACATACTTAATCGGTGATGTCATAGTGTTACTGTACCTTTTCTATGTTTAGACACGTTAGATACACAAACACTTACAATTGCGTTACAGTTGCCTACAGTATTCAGTACCGTCAGGTGGTGTAAAGCTTGTAGCCTAGGAGCAAAAGGCTGTCCCGCACAGCCCAGGCATGTCGCAGGGTACACCATCTAGGTTTGTGTAAGTGCACACCAGAGTGTAATGTTTGCACAACGATGAAATTGCCTAACCTAAGAACGCATTTCTCAGAATGTATCCCCGTCGTTAAGAGACACATGACTGTAGTATCGGCCTCATAGACTTGTTGTGAAGATCCTTAGAGTGGTTGTGAGAATCAAATGAGATTATTCATATCAATAGCTTACCTCAATGCCTAGCACCCAAGCCCTCAATAAACAATTTTGTTGTCGTTTAGTATTACAATTATTATGGTCACTATTACTACAACCATTGCTAATTCTCTTACTGCCTTTATAACCCTGGTGGCTTCAAAAAAGTGCTAGGGCCGCTTCCCAGAGTATACACTGCACCACCTAGGGAGTGGCCAGAGCAAGGGGAGAATCTGGTAGAACAGGTTTTTTTCAAAGCAGTGGAAAATAAATCAAAGGTGATAACCCAAACCTGGAAAAAGAATGTATTCCTTTGTTGGGTCTTTATTAGTTGTGAAAGAACCTTCAAAATGTAACTTATACTGAAATAAATCAGTGTGACCACTCCTGAGGTAACATGGCCGAACCTCTTTGGTCTGTGCTCTTTCTGACCCCATGAGGACAGACAGTGGCACCTTCGAGTTTCTGCTGAACGTGGTGATGGCTGACAGTGTTCTGTGCTGAGGTTGCTTACCTGCGTGAGTGGACAAGATTAGGAGTCTGGAAACATGCAGAGACAGCAGAGAAGGGGAACAGGGAAGCTTTACACCCAGATACAAAGTATGCTCGGCCCCTTGCTACAAATCGCTTGCTCATCACTGAAAGTGAAGTCTCATTCAGGGACTTAGTTGGGAATGTTGGTTGAAAATAACAGAAGCTCAACTCATATTAGCTTAAGCAAAAAGGGGAGTTTATTATAAAGCTTCCACAGTGTATCAAAGAAGACAAGGAAAGATGCAGAGCTGGCCTGGGATTGAATCAGACCCTCAAATGTTATCAAAACTTGTGCCTCTCCTCTATGCTTCATTCTTCTCTCTTTTTACAGACTTCTTTTCTCTATGGCTCTGCTTGACATAATAGAACAACAGCTCACATGTTTTGTAAATCACTGTGCAGCCACCCAAAGAGAGCCTGGTTTCCCTTTCTCCAGTTCCAGAATTCCCATGGAAAGAACTGACTGGCCCAGCGTGGGTCAGGTTGCTTTCTCTGATTACCAGTTAGCAATGGTAGAAGGAAAAAAACTGGTTTTACCAACATGGCACATCCACCATAACCGCACACTACCTGGGTGTGGGTAAAACTACAGGTAAGGGATTGATAAAACAGGTATTAAGGAGCTACATGACAAGAAACATATCACTCCCATTAGGCTCTGTGCTGTTTCCTAGCCATTCCCAGATTCCTCATCATCTTACCAGAGCTCCAGGATGTCTCTCTGCTCACTGTTCCCTGCCCCTTTGTGCTGGGTGAACCCTAACCCTAAACAAGCCAATTGTGGATATAATGGAAGTCCATATATCATGTTTCCCCGAAAATAAGACTGGGCCTTACATTAATTTTTGCTCCAAAAGATGCGGTAGGGCGTATTTTCAGGGGGATGTCTTACTTTTTCATGTGCAACAATCTACATTTATTCAAATACAGTCATGGCATCTTCTTCTGGAACATCGTCATAATGTACTAAATGTGTCCGTCTGGCTGATGATCTTAACTGAGGCTTATTTTGGGGGTAGGTTTTATTTTCGGGGAAACACGGTAGTGGAAGCGACACAGGCTTTAGAACTTCGCAGACTTTGAATTAAAGCTCAGGTCTACCGCTTACTAGCTATGTGATAGTAGGCAAGTTACTTAGCCTCTCTGAACCTTGGTTTCCTTATCTATAAAATAATACAAATCTCGTGGGGTTGTTGTAAAGACTGAGGAAAACCAACTAACCGTATTTAAAATACATGGCATATAATAGTGCTCAGTTATGTTAATTTCATTTTCTTAATTAGGTTACCTAGAAATCTTTAAAAGGATGGTGGAGTGGTAGTAAGTGAAAAGTGGGGGAAAGAGAAACGATAGAGTTTTCTATTCAGGAAGTATCCTTCTGCCTCAGGTATGTTACGGTTATCCTGAGCAAACATTAAATAATTTAAGTAGGTCAGTTGCACTGGGAAAGCCACATGTTGATAGATCGATGTAGTTTCTCACTTTAGAGGCAAATCAACAAAGATCTCAAGAACAATGATGAATGTTTTAGGTTTCTTTTTAATGTATTGGTGTGACTGTATGGTGCTTAAATCATAACTTCTAAAGTTGATATCTATCGTACAGTCTAAGCACTGAGTTAGTGAACGAAGTACGTTCACATTTTGTTGTTCCTGTTGCTATTTAGAGAGGTCCTCCCCTTTGAGAATATAGTAAGCCATACTTTTTATACGAAGTATGATTTATTGAGTTCTTAACTCTAACCAGCACTGTGCTAAACTTCTACATGCATTCTTCATTTCTTCCTGTTAGTTAAGTGCCATTGTTCCCATTTTCTGAATAAGGAAATTGAAACTCAGGTAAGTAAAGTGCCATGGTCACATCACACTCAGTGATGAATTGGAATATGAGCTTAGTTTAGCCAGCTCCCACGGCCTGTGTTTTTAACCACTGTACAGTACTGCGTCTCTGCACCTTGGTTGTGGTTCCAAGATTCAGACACAAGCGACAGAAGAAATGAATCCCAGGAAGCTCTTATTTGATAAATGACGAAATCATGGCTTCTTTGCACTCACGCAATGTTGTCATATGGGCCTGAATACAAAGCCGCAGTATTATAGGAAGAAAACTAGATGAACACCAGATAGCGTGGACACAACAACCATTCTAACTACTTACTTAGAGGATAATATTGATGAAGGGGTTGAATCTGTGAATGAAAAAAGAAACTAAAAATTGCGTCCTAGCTTTAGACTCTTCAGTGTTTCTCATCTTGGTCAAAACTGTGCTCACTCCATTTGTCTGTAGTTATGTGGGGTTGTGTTGTGAACACATGTGGAATATTTGGGGCTGCTCCAGAAAACAACACCTCTTTGGTGATTGTCAATATTATCAAGGATTCCTGATGACTCGTATGAAGGATTCTTTATCCATTGATCTACGTACCAATCATGGGAATACGGTGATCTCTAACCACTAATTGATCTGCTCCTCCAGAAGCATTTTATTTTGTTCTATTTATGCTACTGTGAGTTTCATTATATTCCAGACTGTGCTTGATTTGTGCCTTTTTCTTTTTGAATTTGTCCTGTGTGTAAATGGAAGAAACATTGAAGGAGTATGTCGCTTTGCATTAGAAGCATATCTGGATTCACATCTCAAATGTTTCTTTTTTTATTTCCCCTCTGTCTTTCAGCTCCAGGGTTCCTTGAAACGAAAACAGATAGTTAACCTGTCTCCTGCCAACAGCAAGAGGCCCAATGGCTTTGTTGACAACTCCTTCCTTGACATCAAAAGAATCCGTGTCGGGGAGAACCTCTCTGCAGGACAAGGGGGCCTCCAAGTAAATAATGGACAAAATCAGATTATGTCTGGGACCTTGCCCATGAGCCAAGCACCCCTGAGAAAAACGAACACTCTGCCTCCCCATACACATTCTCCCGGCAATGGTATGTTTAACATGGGCTTAAAAGAAGTGAAGAAGGAACCGGGAGAGACTCTGTCTTGCAGTAAGCACATGGACGGCCAAATGACCCAGGAGAGTATTTTTTCTAATAGGTACGGAGATGACTCTGGAGAGCAATTGATGGATCCTGAGCTGCAGGAACTGTTCAATGAACTGACCAACATCTCGGTGCCTCCCATGAGTGACCTTGAGCTGGAGAACATGATCAATGCCACCATAAAGCAGGATGATCCATTTAACATTGACTTGGGTCAGCAAAGCCAGAGGAACACTCCTAGGCCCCCCTTGCCTATGGAGAAGACAGTGATCAAAAGCGAATACTCGCCTGGCCTGACCCAGGGGCCCTCCGGCTCTCCTCAGTTGAGGCCTCCATCAGCTGGCCCTGCATTCTCCATGGCTAACTCTGCCCTCTCCACGTCATCCCCAATTCCTTCGGTCCCTCAGAGCCAGGCTCAGCCTCAGACAGCCCCAGGAGCAAGCCGGACCCTGCCAAGCTGGCAGGAGGTATCCCATGCCCAGCAGCTCAAACAGATAGCGGCCAATCGTCAGCAGCATGCCCGGATGCAGCAGCACCAGCAGCAGCACCAGCCTACCAACTGGTCAGCCTTGCCTTCTTCTGCTGGGCCATCTCCAGGTCCATTTGGGCAGGAGAAAATCCCCAGCCCGTCTTTTGGTCAGCAGCCATTCAGCCCACAGAGCTCCCCCATGCCTGGGGTAGCCGGCAGCAGCAGCCAGCCGAAAGTCATGGCCAACTACATGTACAAGGCCAGCCCGTCGGCCCAGGGAGGGCACCTGGACGCACTCATGCAGCAAAAGCCTCAGGATCTCACTCGAAATTTCATTAACAGCCCGCACTCGGCCATGGAGCCCCGTCTTGGCAACACCAAGCCTTTGTTCCACTTTAACTCAGATCAAGCAAACCAACAGATGCCTTCTGTGTTGCCTTCCCAAAACAAGCCTTCTCTCCTACACTACACCCAGCAGCAGCAGCAGCAGCAACAGCAGCAGCAGCAGCAGCAGCAGAGCTCAATTTCAGCTCAGCAGCAGCAGCAACAGCAACAACAACAGCAGCAGCAGCAACAACAGCAGCAGCAACAGCAGCAGCAGCAGCAGCAACAGCCGCAGCAGCCACCCTCCCAGCCCACCCAGCCTCTATCAAGCCAGCCTTTGCTAAGGTCACCCTTGCCTCTTCAGCAAAAGATCCTGCTTCAGAAAATGCAGAATCAGCCCATCACAGGACTGGGGTACCAAGTCTCCCAACAACACAGACAGGTAAGGGCCTTACTGCTCCAAACACAGAGTGCCCAGAGACCATCTAGTTTGGTCATTATGCTTTGCTTACCAGTATGTTTATGTTGGGCTGGGATCAAGACCACGAGGGTAGTAGTGGTTCTGACGGATTTATATGAAGACCTCATGGAGACATGAGCGAGTATTTCCTGGTAGGGCATTACTGTCATAGGGAGCTATGGTGACCCAAGGCTCTTGCTTATTAAGAATGTTGCATTATAATTCATGCCTTTAGTGACAGGACCAGTTCTCAGTAAGATTCTGATATGCCCAGTGTTTATTCATCCAGTCAATAAATTGGCCATTAAGTCGACATGCATTTCCTGAGCACCTACCACGTGCATGCTGTTTTGATTATGCTGAGTATTGATGTAAGGCCAGACATGATATTAAGAGTATTTAATGACCAGTTTACACTCACACCAACCAATTGAAATGTCTAAATGCCCAACCCATCATAATCCTGCTGTGACTACATGTTGGTGCATGAGGGCTCCGTATCAACCTTAAATGAGCCATCGTCCTTGTCTGCAAATACAGTCTGGAGAGGGAGACAGGCTTTCAAAATTATCATTTTGATACTATGTGGAAAGGGTAATAATATGAGAGCACAGAGGTTGGGTATCTTACCCAGCAAGGGGAAATCAGGGAACGCTTCTGGAGAAAGTAATGCCTGAGTTAAGTGTTACAGGATGAAATTGTCATGACTATAAAGAGAAGGAAAAAAAATCTGTGGTTACCTTACATCCTGTGGTTAACATAAAACAGAGGTTTTAGTCTGCCCCAAACGTGAATAGTATGAAGAGATAGCTCTGTGCCTCCAGAGCACATCTTGGTGTGTAAGCTCTGATTCCGAGGGAACTTGAAAGAAGAAACTTTCCAAGAAGGGGAGAGAGGGAGGGAGCCTGACTATTGTTTTGTGCATATCATTTGACAGGTCTACTTTAGTGTCCAAGCACAAAGACAGCACATTACACGTCAAAACAATATGTCAGGACAGTATGATGGCACGGAGCCTAATTCCAATCCCATTCCTAGAGTAGTTTTCATGGCCACTGACCAGAAAAGAATGCCACAAGCACCACAGACTGTGGCCAAGCTAACCTTTGCCCTAGATGTGTGCCAAGAGAAAACTAGACTCAACTAGAATTGAAGAGCTGTGTACCACGTAAATCTTTCAGCTTATCCACTTAAAAAGTGTGTCTTTTTTAAGTTGTAGAGTGTGAGTAGAGTCAGATGTGTATTTTAAAAACTTCCATTTTTAACATGGGTAGTTTGGGAATCATTTAACAACAAACTGTATTGTGAAACTACTTTCTAAGTTATATGCAGCCATTTTGATTTGGATGGATTTAGGTTCAAATTCTTACTGACATTCTACTAGCTGTGTCATTGAACTTCTCTAAGCTTCAGTTTCCTTGCCTTTAAAACTGATAATAATATATCCCATGATTTTTTTGAGAATGAAATGAGATAATTCTCAGCTCTGAGTCTAGAATAAAGTTGGCTATTATAATGATAATCGTGAAAGAGCCATATATGATATCAAAATATTTTAAACAAGTATTAGTATTATGTAGAAACGTTGGAGTAGGTCTCAAATTCTAACAGAAATAGTATGGGAGGAATAAGAGAGAACTATGCCTAATTCTTCTACTGTCTAGCAATACGGTGAGTAGGGAGCAATGTACCCTTCCTGGGCCCAGCCTTCTGACCGTAAAAGTGGAAATAATAGATAATGAGATATTAATGAGAGTTAGCATTTATTGAGTGTTTATTCTATAATTGGCATGCCTTCTGTCTCCCTTTCTTGTGGTATCTCATTTCACCCGCATGAGGGGAATACCCTTATTTTCATCTTACAGATAAGGCAACTGAGGCCCAGAGGTTAAATAACTTTCTCAAAGTCACATGATAATAAGTAGCAGAACCAGGATTCTGGTCTACTTTGAAGGGTGAGCATTCGGCCCCCCGTCTGTCCAGCTCACAGGTAGACTTTGCTGGGAAATGAATGACCGCTTGTAGATCATTGTGGGATTCTCAAAAAGAAGATTTCTCTCAATATTGACCCACATGTACATAATCTACATCGTAGATTAAATCCTTTGGGGATACAGAACGTCTTAAATCTCTAACCTTCAAAGCTGTTGAAAGAATCAAAAAATATCTATGTCACTATTGACTTTCGGGCAGGTGAACATCATGGAGCTAACCAACATAAACAATTTATCACAGGAAATATATCTCTTTAGTACCCCATTAGCGCTTCTTTGGAAGCCTCACTGCTACCTCCAGCATCTATCCTATTTCCAGCTCTCCTGCTCCTATCAACAACTGTACATCACATTGCTGACCACTTAGCTCCCACCTGAGCTCCTAGGACCCAAGCACACCAATGGGTGCTAATGGCCAAATCAACAGACATCTCCCAATGTCTTCGATAATTTTTTACTTTTCTCAGTGCATGTGACATATATGATGCCAAGATAATTTTCATCTTTTTAAGAAGGCCCTTAAAAAAGTCTTAGAAATGGGAGAAGCATTTCAATCTAACGGCCTCTTCTAAACAGACAGGCAATGGCTACCGATTTCCATCTTTATTACAACTTTGTAGGTTGAACCACTTTGTTTCTTCCAGCTTAGCGATTCTGTGAGATAGGACTCTGAAGTCCTGTTTCTGAGTTGTGAGCAAGTGTAGCAGAGCTCTGTAGTCAAATAAGTATTGCCCGCTGAAAAGCATTCACCTTTGCGTGGTTGGACCCATTCTAATACTGATGCTATTGTTCAACATGGTTTTGGAGTTTTTCTCTGAGGATTGTCTTCAGAGCTTTTTGTACATTCAGTGGATTATTACCAATGCAATAATATTCATCCTGTCAGGGTGATTTTTGAAAACAGTCAAGCTGGGTACTGCTTCTTTGGGTCAAAAACAAAGAACAACTATGATGTGGTAGGACTGCATTTCAAGTTTGGTTTGTGAATTTTCTCTGACGGCAATAAAAAAATAAATGAATTACTTCTCAAGGTGATAATTTTAAGAAGCAACTTTCATCTGGATGTACATATTTCTAAGGTTTTTCTAATTCTTAATTTCTCATTCAATATATTGCCAAGTATTCTCAACTCAAAGGGAGTAGTTTTAACCATCCATAGTAAACAGCACAGATGTGTTTTCTCATTTCAAATTAGTTAAATCTCTGTTATTCATGACGAAAGTCATGGGAGGGGAGGGACTGGTAATTAAGCAACTCTTAAGTTTAGCAACTAAAGCATCCTAAATGAAAACACTAGTCACAATTTTTTTTCTGCTTGTCATACTCTCTTTGTGTGAAACACAGGAAGACTTACTACGGGATTTGCTAATTGGAGCCTTTTAGGTTTGGACATGCTAGAAAGCTTGGCTTTCTACTACAAAACAGTAGATTGAATTTGTTGATCGGTTTCTTGTAATTTACCCAGTAGTGTGTGCAAAGACGGCCTGTTCTTCACCTTTCAGAATTCTGAACCCAGGCAGGTCTGCCTGCTCAGGCAGAGACTGAACTTAGGGGCTTCCTATTCCCATCTCCCTTTATTGGGTACCCACCTCTCTTCTACTAGAGGTACCCAAGAGATGGATACAGCATAATTGAATTGTTGGAGACATCTTTATTGTTCCATGCCTGGGGTGGTTTTAAGTAACCCCTTCTCCAGAGACTGGGAGAACAAATGATATTTGGAGTTTCAAAAAATGTCTTCAGTGACTCTGCCTTGCTGATGTTTGTGGCTTTGCAAATGGAAATATCTCCTGACTATAATTTTCTTCCCTTTCCGATTTGAAGGGTATGGGAGAGGGCAAGAGAGGGATGTAATGCTTGCAGTTCTGATTTATTTTCATGGCACAGAATACTTGTTTCAGGTGTGAAGGAGTTATTGGTTGACCAGTACTCACAAGAGTTCAGCCCAAAAGCACTATGCTCTTGAATCAAAAAGTGATCTTTTCCAGAACTTTTTAATCAGACACTTAGAAGTGTGACCCCCCCCCCTCACCGCCCCAACATTAGATCTATGAAACTCAAGTGGATTCTATATTTGGTTTAGAATTCTCCCATCTCTAAAAATTCTGAGAGGGAAGGCAGCCAGTGAATGACTGGCTTGTTATGACTGAAACATAAATTTGTACATTTCCTCCTTAGCTTAAAGGCAAACTCCTCAATCATATATTAAGAGCTTCACCCCACTGTCTCTAACAAGCCAAGTCCATCCTTCACTACTCTACATATCAACCCTGACATAAATCAGGCAAATCTCCCAATGTTCTCCTCCCCTCTTTTTAAAGGTAATTTTGTATATATCTTATCTTAAAGATGAACACTCAGAAAATTGTTTTCTAACTGGCCTGGGTGACGATGGAGGAATCATTGTCGCTCTGCTATGCTGACAATACTTCTAAATCCTTATAATTGCCCAGTGAACGTGCCAGAGAAGAGATCGAAACTTGAATCAGCTAGACATGGATTTTCTAATGGGAAAATAGTTGTGAATTCAGTGTTCTGCAACAATATAACATCCAAACAGCCCCTTTCCTGGGGGCTAGCGGTTGGCCAAAAGGTCAGCCAATTAGGCTAGTGCCAGGGTTTGGGTTTAGGGGCTAGAATCAGGTTAGAGGAAGTCAGGAACATAAAGGATCAAAGACAAAAACCAAGATTAAGTCCTAAGAAAACTGAGAAACAAAATCAGTCAGTATAATCAGAACCCAGGAATGAAGAAGCCAAAAGATGGTAACAAACCTATGGTCAAGGGTAAAGTATTGGTGACATGAATCTACAGTGAAGTTAGTAGCATAGAGATCTGAGAGATGCTCAGTGATCGTTGCAAATGACTCTTGGCTGTTTGATGATTTCTATTAGGACTCACCTTGGCTGGGTTATGCCGGCAAAAGGGAAAGGGCGGTTACAGACCTGCTAAGGGTTGTCCATGGTAGGCCAGGAGCATATGTTTGCATTTTCATTTTTTCTTTGATATTTTATCATTTACCTTTTAAATTTACAAAGGAAACAAAACTTTGTTTTTAATACTCCATGAAGCTAGTTCTAAGGCTAGGATCCAGAGTGAATTTCCAGATACACATGTTAATATAATTTGTACCGTAGAATCTTGATTGGAAAAACTAGCAGAAGGGATTTTGCATGTGTTTTGTTAGTTTGTGTTAGATGGTTTGTTTGTTTTAACATTTGTACCAACTCTGTGCCATACACAAATAACCCAAGTCATAGATACTATCAACCCTTTTTTTAACGGGTGAGGACCTTAAGGCTCAGAGAGGTTAAATAACTTGCTCAGAGTTACAGTTACTGAATGGTCTAATTTTAAACCCAGTGCTAATAACCACTATGCTGCCTAAGTTAAGGAAATAGATAGAGGTGATTTGGATTGTGCTAACAGGGCCTTTTTGTGATATCTGTTTAAAATTTCACTGTTGTCTACATTCCTTCACTGTATTTCTACCTCAGGGAAAAATTAAGCCAGTTCTGATGCAGAGGGTGGGATGAGGGAGTGGGGGAGATCTTCAAACAGTTTGCTGAGGTGGCCTTATCTGAATCCACAGATCCTTATGTTTCCTGCTCTGCCCAACCAGGAGCCACAAACGAAAGATTCCAAGCTAAATTGAGTACTGCTCGGTTCTTACCTCTAGCAATTTCTATTGTTCTTTCATTCAAAACATATTTACTGGGTACCTGCTATATGCCAGGCACCGTTCTGGATATTGGTACTACAACTGAGAACAATGGTGAAGGTGTGATATCATAAGGGGAAACATAAAATTTGAAACAACTTTTAAAAAATTAAAAAATCAGAGAGTATTTTCAAATTGAGCTATTTTTATCATATTGCAGGCTATTTATTCTTACTTCTGTTGCTAGGCTGATTTGCTGCTGGGCTTCTCGGTACCTCAGGTCCCAGATAAAAATGGAAAAACCCAAGGGAGTGGTATGTGATTTGGTTTTTAAGGCAAAAAAAAAAAAAATCCAAGGGTTTTTTAGATTTTTTTAGTGATAAATAAAATTTATTCTCTGTTTTTCTTTAACATGACTCATAAAAATCCTCTTCGGGATCACTGTTAGAGTTTCACAATAGGATGAAACATAATTGTTGGCATTCATTGAGATGATGAAAATTTATTGAACACCTACAATGTGCCAAGAATTGAAGGTTAAAAGATTAAGTGATCCAAAGAATAAGGAGGCATGGTCCTTCTTTTCAATGAGCGTTTGATCTGAAGAAGACCCCAATACTTGCTGGATTCCACTGGATACAAAGACTACATTGTCTTTATCCTTAACAGTCTACTCGATGTAGTAACTGAGCCCAAATTGCATGGGCCTTTCCCTTAAGTCTACAAGTTCAACTTTGAACATGTTATTTTATCCTTTTACAGAACAGAACTCTATTTGCTGGATGTTCCACTTTCGTTTCTCTTTTGTCATCCTGGTATGTAATAGCTCAGATCACAGTCGAATGAGTTGGTGTAAAGCAACAATTAACTCCTTTATCCCTCAATAAAGAAATAAACACTATCACAAGGAGAACATGTTAGCCTTGGAATCATAATAAAAAAAAAAAAAGAGTTTAAATCCACAGTTTAGGGGAATGGCTTCTATTCTCATTCCAAGGTCTTTGTCCATGGGTTGCATCCATCAATAAGCTGTGCATTTGAAGCATTCGTGGGTAATTTAGCCTGTTGAATACCAAGTTTCCAACTAGGGAAAAAAGAGGGTATAGGTTAAAAAATAGATTTGATCCTGGAGACGGAAATGCAAGAGGGTTAATGGAAAATCTGACAGATATGTAACTGTAGCGTGCGTCAATGTAAGTGGCTCAAACAGTCCCCTCTGCACCTATTCTCATTAGTTTTGCCTTTTCTAATCAGATGTCACTTGTTGTCAGTTTGGCAAAGGGGAGTGTTGGATTATTTTTGTGAAATCGAAAGGAAGCAAAAGCCTATTTAGACGGCGCACTGCTGTAATTAGTCAATTTTCACATTCATGTTAATTAGAGTCAAGTATGAAGACTTGAGTTCCCGAAGGTGTTTACTAGAAGGCGTTCTAGGTTTGATACAAAAGACTGAACAAATGTTTAGACTACTAGGATCAGAGAGACGTAACGTGAGTGAATCATCTTACTCTTCTACATTGGGTGTTAAGCCGAGAAGACCAAACTTACACACACACACACACACACACACACACACACATCCCTAGGCAGCTCTCTAGATACTAATTAGAGAACTCTGGCTGAATATTTACATTTTTTGCCATGAATCCAAACAATAAAGTGGCACCTTACTCTCCAAGCAATAAATTGAGTAGAGCATAACAGAGGGAAGCCAGTGACGACCTTCCTGTGCATCCTGCAAAAATCCAGTTTCTAGGTCCCCAAGGATGAAAGAATAGGGGTGGTTGACCTCTTTCCCTTTTTTTTGGACTGCTAATTCCCTCCACCCTGAATCCCTGGCATTTTCCACAGTTCACTTGTCACAGGAGCTTCAGTTCAGCTCCACCTTTAGGAAACAGGAACTTCATAAACAGGGAGCTGTTTTGGCTCTACTTCTTGGTCGTCCACAGGTCAGTGTGGGTGAGCACATGAGAGTGTGGGCTTCACATTCTGGTCTTTGACTCACATTTCCATTCTGCCTCTGTGTCTTTGTACCATTCCTTACCCCCCACCACACCCCGTTGTCTGTACCCTCTCCTCTTTTCCTCCTTCCCTCTTTGCCCTGACCTCCTTGAGACCTGTTCTATGGCAGGCCTTGAAAGGGGGTGCCGAAGACCTTTAGCCACTGGAGTTGTTATTGGCAGCAAGGATGAAGAGACATTTCCTAGAAAAAGATTCTTGTTGGGGAGAGCCCTGAGACTAATGAGCTGGCAGGCTCATCTCTATGTCCCACAAGCCTCTGGCACAGATGAATGAATTCTGAGTGGACGTACTCAGGGGCAGAACATCCAGAATAGCTTCTGACCATTGTCCCTTCTCACTTCAAGTGCTGGCTAACTGGCCCGGCTCCTTCCGGACTTGCCAACCTGCAACCAGAGTGAGCATTCCAAAATAGGAATTTGGTCATGTCTGTCACATGCCTAGGTCCCTTAAATGATCTTAATTTTCTCAGAATGAAATCCAACTCCTTTTGTGACTTATACAAAGCCCTGTCTGACCTGTCTCCTGACAAGTCCTCCAGATTAATTGGTTTCCATTCCCAGCTTTCTTCTTTCCTTAACTCCCACCCATTCATTCACATTTCCCTTCAAACTCATACACACACACTCTCTGCATTCTAGCTCCCTCCAAATAAAGTATCCTCCAGTTCCTGGAAAGGACCATTTCATTTAGCATTAACACCCTCTAGGTCCATCCATGTTGTTGCAAATGATAAGATTTCATTCTTTTTTATGGCTGAGTAATATTCCATTATATATATGTACCACCTCTTCTTTAGCCATTCATCCATTGATGGACACCCAAGTTGTCTCCACATCTTGGCTATTGTAAATAATGCTGCAATGAACATAAGGATGCATATCCTTTCAAAATAGTGTTTTAGATTTCTTCAGATAAATACCCAGAAGTGAGATTACTGGGTTACATGGTAGTTCTATGTTTATTTTTTTTGAGGAGCCTCTATACTGTTTTCCATAGTGACTGCACCAATTTACAATCCCACCAACAATGTACAAGGGTTCCCTTTTCTCCACATCCTTGTCAACACTTGTTGATTTATTGATGACAGCCATTTTGACAGGTGTGAGATGACAGCTCATTGTGGTTTTAATTTGCATTTCTTTGATGATTAGTGACATTGAGCATCTTTTCGTGTTTATTGGCCATCTGTATGTTCTCTTTGGAGAAATGTCCGTTTAGGTCCTCTGCCCATTTTTAAATTCGGTTGTTTGTTTTGGTGATAAGTTGTATGAGTTCTTTATGTATTATGGGTATCAGCCCTTTATCAGATGTATCATTGGCAGATATCTTCCTCCAGTCAGAAGGTTGTCTTTTTGTTTTGTTGATGGTTTCCTTTGCTGTGCAAAATCTTTTTAATCTGATGTATTCCCATTTGTTTATTTTTTCTTTTGTTTCCCTTCCCCAAGGAGACACAACCAAAAATATATATTATTAAGAGCAATGTCAAAGAACTTATTCTTTATTTTCTTCTAGGAGTTCTATAGTTTTAGGTAATCCATTTTGAGTTTATTCATGTATATGGTGTAAGAAAGTGGTCTAGTTTCTTTATTTTTCATGTGTCTGTTCAGTTTTCCCAGCACCATTTATTGAAGGACTATCCTTGCCCCACTGTACATTGTTGTGCAGAGGCACTTTTGATGGAGGTAGAACTGACCTATATCCTGGGGAACAATATGGACAAGAGTCAACTAATAGAATCTTATCAACAATATTCCAAATGATCCTTTTTTTCAGAAAACATATATGGGACATCAATAGTTTACAAATAGTGACCAAGACAATCCCTGCCCATAAGTAATTGATAGAAACAAGTGATTATAATGTACTATAAGGTTTCTGATATAAGTTACTCTTAGGTATTCTGAGAACACAGAGATAAAGCACCTATTATAGCCTTGGGAACTAGAAAATGCTTCCTGGAGGAGGCATCCTCTACTTTGAGTGTCTACCTCAAGGAAGAACAGGAGTTAGTGAGGTAGAAGGGAGAAAGCCTTCCAGACAGAGACGGACTTCTTTTGGACGAGTCCCAGTAGTTCAGTGTGGCTGGACTGTAGAGTGCAAGGTCAGAAGAGGAGACAGATGAGATTAGAGAGGTCGGCAGGGGCCCGATCTTGAGGAGCCTTACAGACTTTAGTAAGGAATTTAGATATTCATCCTGAGGGCAATAGAAAGTTATGGGGGAAATTGCATGGGTTGATTTTAAACAGAGGCATAACTTATGCCTACCACAAAGTAGTTGCTTACTTTAAATACATTGAATGTTAAAGAATCAGATTTACTCTTCAGAAAAGTAGCTATAGTTACACTGTAGAGAACACATTGGAGGGGCCCAGGCCACAGGCAAGGAGACCTGCACAATATCTAGATGTCAAGAACATTTTAGAGAGTTTGAATGACAGTTGCTATGGACCCAGGTAACTCCTCCCTTCTGCCCACCTCCACGTGCCTCTGCCCTTTCACACGTCCTCTCGCTCATTCTCTGCCTTGCCCCTCACATTTTGCTTCTCTAAGGCTGATGCTCTTCTTCAGCTCTTGCTCCAGAAAACGTGTTCCATCAGTTAGTGTCTCTTATATCTTTCCTCTCTCCTTTCTATCTTCAAACATGCTCAAGTCCCCAGCATCCTTCAAAAATAACTTTCCATCTACCCTCCTGCCCTTTTGAATCCCATTTTCCCAGTCACCAGGCTCAGAACCTCTGCAGTGTAACTCCTCTCTCCTTCCCGGGTGCTATTCTGATACCATCTGGTGACCATCACACCTCTTCCTCTTCTCCATCTCCACTGCTGCTACCCATGTGCCCACATTATTGCAATATTCCCTTCAGTCTCCTTCTTTCCAATTCCCTTATGCTTCTTAGTAATGGGCCACACAGTGTGTCTAAGAAATTCAGTTTTGCTCTATACCCCTTAGGGCTGAGGCCAGGGCCTGGGGTTCCAGTTATCTCTGTTGCTTTGGCAGGCCTCTGCCCTGGAATTGTAGTTTACTCCAGATCCAGTCGTTCCTTGACATTCCTCTTCACAGAACCAGCTCTCTTCATCATGGATGTCTTTTGCCCAGCCACTGTCTTTGCCCTACTGTCTTCTCACTTAGACAGTTCTAAGGTGTCTTGGAACCCTAGCCCGTGGCCCTCTCTACCCCCTGCTCTAACAGCCCATGACGCTGTAATCACCCCCTCTCAGTCTGTGAAACAAGTAAAGTTAATTTCTTCCTCCTCTATTGCATACAACAGAGTACAAATACTTTCAGTGCGGTTCTTGTATTATAACTTTGTTTGGCATCTATCTGGTACACTGAACTATGAATTCCTAGAGTTGGGACCATGGAATTTCTCTCTCTCTCAATTCACAAAGCATTTTATATCATTGCATTCGTGGCTTTCTACCTTGAATTATAGCTAAGTCTATACTTTAATCCTTACACTCAACTGTTAAGCTACTTGAGACCAGAGTCTCTGTATAATTCATCTTTGCATCTCCAAGGGCTAACAGAGTACCTGAAAGAAAGTCACAGCATGTGGGCATAGAAACAGAAGGAGAGAACAGACGGGAGAGCAAAGGAAGGAATGGAAAGAAGTTATTGGTGCGCGTGTGCGTGTTATAAGCTGTATGGTCTTAAAATCAAAGGAAAAGAAATAGATTGAATAATTTCTTATATCAATCTGAATATAAAATGTAAATTACTGAGAATTTATACATTGTTTACTTCCAGAAATGTTATAAGCATGTTACTGATCATATAGTGTTGGCCAAATTACTTAAGTTCCCAGAAACTAAGCTATATCATCTGTAAAATGAGAATGACGCCGCTTTTGTAGGATTGTTTAAAAAATTCCATGAAATAACTCATGAAACATAACAAAACATACAGGGCCGGCACCTTATAGGTACTTTAACAAATGTTAGCTTGCTTCTTTTTACAAAATAAGGATCGTCAGGACCAAATCCATTAAAACAATCCAAATTAAATGTTAGTAGACACATGCAATGAATGAATTCCAAAACTTAGCTCTCATTTAACTCTGAGTTTCTAGGCAACTAAGGCAAAAAGAAATTATGGGGTGTTTTGTGTGTGTGTGTGTCTGTGTGTGTGTGTGTGTGTGTGTGTGTGTGTGTGTGTTTTAATATAAAAGAAAACATACAAGTTTATCAATGGAGGCAAACTTTTTCCTGGAAATGAATTCAAAGGTACATTTATCATTGGGGAAATTAGGTAATATGATGGACATCTTCCACTGGAAATTTTGCAAAGACACCTTGACACTGTTTACTTTGTTTTTCTGTTGTGAAGTTGCATTATGAACTCTGAAACCAAAATACTAGATTTGAAGTCAGTGAATACTTTTTCCCGGAGAAAACTGAGATCCTGGGGTACAGATAGAATGTTTTTTGAAGCTCTGTTTCAATGGTTTTCATACTTTGTTTTAGCAAAAATAGTTCTTTCACCCCTACTCCTTTTTAGGGTTTCCCTGAGGCACCTCCCTAGAACCTTAGGTTCCTTCAAGAGGGAGATTGAAACCGGGGTTCTGGCTAATCCCAAGAATAAAGCTTAGAGACCGTATAGGAATGCATCATTTAAATTCCCACTGCCGGCCTCACTCAAATATCAATTGCTCAAATGCAATTCTGGCAAACCCCTGCATTGTGTAAAGTAGACTAGACCTGTGGAATGTCTACCTCAGAATCAGATTTCAGGGAGAGCTTTTCAAAAATCCTTTTAAACTATAATCTTATTCCTCCATATAGAACAAAACTATAAACTTCAGATGTGACCCCTTGGCTCTCAAGACCAAGCTCATTAAAAATCACCACAAAAAAAAACTCAGCAATTGGTATAGTTATTTATCATTCAACAAATATTTAAGCACCTCCTGTATATAGAAAACCATGCCAGCTGCTGTAAGAAATGGAATACATGGAATATGCTATGTAGTAGGAGCAGCATGGGTGTATATATGAGAAATACAACACGTGGATTCTAGACCCAAACTTGTTGCCGAGTATTTTACCTTTAGTAATCAGATAATTTAATTCTGAATTTTAAGACTCTAAAATGCAATCACTGTCCTCATTTTTAAATTTAATTTTTATCAAAGCAACACATGCAAATAGTATAAAAAGACAAATATTGCTGAAATGAAAAAGCTATTTGTTGGCAACCCTTCCCCTCACCTTTCTTAGTCTTTAGAGGAAACCAGTTTCATCATTTTGAGTTTCTTCTTCTGGTATTTTCCATCATATTTCTAAATTCATCTATACCTGATACTTCTAGATTTACTAATTTTAAGTAATATCTTATTATAGTTATAACAGGTGAAGATTTCAGTTTTATTTCCAACCTTTTCTCCCTCTCCTTCTTTGCCACAATATGGTTATGTCAAAAATTTGCTTAAGTCTATGTCAGTGTTTTCAGAATTCTAAAGAGAGAAATAATGTTTACTGCGAAGACAAGCAGTATACTTTAATTCCTCTCCAGGAGATAAGAGTCTAACTTTTGTGTGTGAGTGTGTGTGTGTGTGTGTGTGCGTGTGTGTGTGAAGTTCCTTTGTATCTCCGGCTGTGCCTTCTCGTACCATCAACAGATCTGTAAAACATCTCTCAATACGTTTTCCACACTGGAATCCGGCCAGATAATCTCTGCTCCATTTCTTCTGGATAAATCTCCCCAGGAGCCCACTGTTTCAGCCAGTATCCTAATGGGTGTTCTCTCGGCCTGCTGATACAGCTGTCATCCCAGGACTTCCTACCACTATCCCGAGAATCCTTCATGTCTTTTCTTTTATCAGCTTTCCTGCTTCTGGGTCCTATGTGTTTCTCTATTTGTTTGTTTATTTACTCTCGCATTTTGGTGAACTACATCAGCTGTAGCTTCCTAACAAGGAGTTTTATTAAAGGTTAAGTGTTCAAACCTTCAGAGAAATCATAACCCATTTGAGGCGATAAGAAAAATTCAAAACATCAAGAAAGAAAATTGTTGAACATAGATTATGCCCTGGTACCTGTACCTGGTGCTACAGAGTGTGCAAACAAAGGATGAAAAAGGAACCCTCATTTATTGAGCACCTACTATGTGCTAAGTGCTTTCTCCATGATATTCCTAAGAAATAGATATAATTTTCTCTTGTATGAAGAAGCTGAAAGCAAAGTGGCTTAGTAATTTGCCTCAGTCACACAGCTATTGGGTGGCAGAACTGGAACTCAGATCATGTTTGTCTGCTCCTAGCCATGCTCACACACTACATCTCTCAGCCAAAAAGCATAAATGCACACTCTTTGCCCTCAAGGAGTTTGTTCAACCATGTCTTTAATCCAATATCAGATAATTGCTATTTTTTGGCCCAACATTTTGCGCATGCGTGCGTGTGTGTGTGTGTGTGTGTAATTAAACTCTGGTTAATGCAACATCTGTTTTCATAGTCCCATGTACATCAAGTTTTATTATGATTTTTTTCTGTGAAATTCTGGAACAGTGCTATTTCCAAAAGAGATTTCAATTCTTTATCTCCCTTTATTTATTAGGGATTAGGCAGTTACAGTCTGATCTGGTTGCAACTGAAAATATGTTAGTGGTTTTGCCCTTCTCCCTGGTGGATTTTGGCTTCTGTGGCAGTCAGTTCATTTTCTGACATTTATCACATTTAGCTCCTGCCTAAGGGACATCCAGGATTATTGGTGGGGAATTAAATGAGTAGAAGGAATGATACATACTGCTGGCTGTGTACTATACCAGCAGGTTACTCCAAATTCTCATTCCCTGAAAATCTGTATTGATACACCTCTCAGAAAAAAAACAGAACATGAACTACAAAGGGTAGCAACATAGGAAAGGATTTGAAATCGAATGAAAGAACATAGAATCATTGTTTATTTTATAGATAAGTTACTGACTAATGTGCAAGCAAACAAATACCATGGAAGCATTCCATGCATGCTGGCACAGTTGAAGCCCTCTGGCAGCTTTTCTCACCTAGAGGTCTTCACACTTCAGACACAGCTCTCAATGGTACAGTAAGCTGCAGGGACCGGAGTAGGGGGCAGTTGTCTCTACACTCTCCTCTCCCTCTTCTCTAGCAGCGTCCTGGCTGCTGTTCCAGCATCATTGCTCTCAGAAGCAGAAACACGAACCCTTTCATATAGTTAAAAATTAGAGGCCGGTTAACTGCTCTTTCAACAGTCTCCACTTTTGAAAGTTGGGTTCCAAAAGTTCAGTTTTAATTTGGTTGTTTGGCACTCCTGGTGCAAGTTTTTCCCATACGAATAATTTACCGTATTTTGCCGTGTGTACTACGCTCCTGTATATAATGCTCCTGCATCCACGTTTTGGGCCCAAACTTTCAGGGAAACAGATTTAGTACTACCCATGTATAATGCGCATCCTTATTTTTCCCTCACAAATTTGGGCAAAAAAGTGTACATTATACACAGCAAAATACAGTAAACAAAGTTTATGAAGTTCTCAGGCTAGCCTATACAAAGTCTATTTGACTGAGAGTACTAACCATGGTTTCTGAAACATTACATTAAGAAAACAAAACAAAGCAAAACAAAACTTGTTCAATGTACATTGGTTGAGCCAGGCATCGTGGTGGAGTCAGGAATACAATCTGTTCAGTGAAACAGAATTTTAGCGCAAGAGAGAAATGTGAGTCCCGGGTGTGCACAGACCATTTTGCTATGGAAACCACAGAGAGGGCCTTCCATCTCAGCCTGGCTCCAGGTTCTGAAAAGGGGGATCAGGAGCATTTCTGGCTGAACTTTCATGGCAGAGGGAAGCAGACCTTCAGAGCTAGGGAAGAGGGGAAATGATATTTAGCTAGAACGTCACCAGAGAAAGGGCATAGAGCCCTTCATTTCTAGTGGTCATTAATAAACATTTATTTATTGGGGACTACCTGAATGCCTATCAATATCTATGCCTATCCACACTAGTTTTGTGCACTGAATTTTGTTTATTTAATTTATCAAGACAAAACAGTTTTGAAAACATCAGTTCTGTTTCTAAAGGCTATAAAAAGAGCACGGGGCGGGAAAGGACCCGCCACCGATGCAGCCAGACCCGGTGGCCTCACCAGGCTGTGCTCTGGACTCCACACCAGTCCTGGGCGGCTGTGTTTTGCGTATGTGAATACAGTCGACACAACTGTTGACTTCTGAAAAAGCAGTACTCTTACAGTCATGACGACCCCACTTGGGTGATGAAATTGAAGTTGTCTCCGTAGTCAAGCCAGAGAAAAAGCCAGAGGGTCAGAAAGATGGGGTAAGAAGTAGGAAAGAGAAATCCCAAGGGACAAATGAAAGGAAATTTGGGCCAAAAAGTGCATTTCTGACCATCTCTTCCGCTGTGTAAAGATACTTTATAAGGCAATTTAAACTCTGACAAATTGCCTCTTTCTGTTTGCAAATGCAGATGAAGCCAACCATTCTCACAAATTTCTCCATTTATTTTTTTCTCCTCATGTTTCATTCAGTTTTGGAGGGGAGTGGGGGGAAGTGGGTCGCTATTGTAAAATTCTTTCACATTTCTCTGAACACTCGAAATGGGGTCAGATCTAAATGGATATGAATTCAGCATGGATCCCAAGGCCCAAAGGTCAGGTTCTACTTGGACAGTCTTGATATGGAAAGTGCTGCCAACATTCATTTTTGCAGAGCAGCAAGAGGGCTGAGCTGTGGGCTGATGGAGACTTCTGTAGATCTCATTTTCTTCATACTCAGAGGCAAGAAGTTTCTAATCACCTATGGGTCTGCATGAGTTGGGGAATGTTGGAGAACCCCTCCTTGGTCCACTGTGGGTGCACACGTTCTCCAGGGAAGCCAGAGGCAAATGGGTGAGAAGCTGGCCAGGCTCTTCCTGGGGAGTAGGGGGCAGCCCTGACTTCCATGGGAATGGGATTCCCTGCCAAAGTCAGATGCCGTGGCTTCCCTCAGGGACCACAGCCTACCCCAAACGGAGGAAGTTGTTGTGAGAAGTTAAGCAGGCAGCTCTAAAGGGCTGTGTGTGTGTGTGTGTGTGTGTCTCAGTGAAAAAAAAAACAGCCCTCCGTCCTGCTTGCATTAGAGTACACATGGAATTTACATTTTCACAGGGAGAAAACAGTAAACAGTAAGAGAAGAGCTGGTTCATGTCTCCAAGGCTGTCATTTGGGCTCATGCATACATTACAAGATGCACACCATTCATCTGTCCAGGTTTTGCACGTTTGTCTTTCACTCCTGAAATGTCTCTGAGACTCAGCTCGGATGGTATTTCTAGTGACTATCAGGATCGCACCTCTCAGCAATAGAGTCAGAATAACTTTTAGTTGTGATTCTTTTAAGATTAAGAGTTTTGTTCACCTACTCATTACCCTGAGGTAGAAAAGAGGAGACTTTTCCAAGTTGATTCTGAAAGTGGAGACATGGGACCCACAAAGCAGGGCTGACCAAGGTTGACTTCAGTATTCAAGGTTAAGGAAGCATGACAGTACATAGGAAGGCCAAACAGCTCAGACATATTAGCATATGATCGACATGAAAGGTATGATCTGATCACCAAGTAGTAAGAGTAAGAAATATTTCTCGCATTGACCATTGTAGCAGATGACACATTGAACAGTATGTTCCCACCACAAACACCATCAGCTTTTCCAGTAACCTGAAAAGACAAAGAAAAAGAGAACTTGGGGAAACTCCTACTCATCAGTCAGGTTTCCCCTTTAACATCACTTCCTTTAGGAAGCCGGTCAGACAGATCCACCCCCACCCGACTTCCCCTAACTCAGCTCTTCTCGCCCTTTAGGTTATGCCTTCCAGAATTATCTGTCTTCTCACCAGACAATCTTCACCTCTCAATCCCCAGAAGCCAGGACACTTCCCAGCACTGTGTAGGCACTTAAATATGTGTTTAATGATTGATGGAGTATGGAGGGGCCTGGGTTAGGTCTTGAAGGATATGAAAATGAAGAAGACAGAATCCCTGCCCCATGTGGGAGGAAGGGAGACAGATAATAACAAGATGTCATACAATTTGCCAAACTTTGCAATACCTGTCAGAACAGCTTCTCTAAAGGAGAACAAAGGGAAGGTTGAACTTTTGAGCACCCTAGTGATAAAACAGACAACTGTATTAGCTACTTCCCTGATTTGTTAACTTTACTAATAAGAGATGATGAATAGAATCCAGTTTTCTTCCATTTCAAGTTTGCTGTCAGCGTAGCACAATATCAATAATAATAGGCAATGAATTTCATTTGGGGGAATATTATATCAGGAAGAAAACACAAAATATTATCTATATCTTCTCTGAGAAATCTATTTATCAGCTTTGTGGTAGCTAACGTTGAATTTCTAAACTTCAGAACTGACAGTTAATACATAATTGGCTTTGTAATAAAGCTTTAAAGAGTGAAATAAAGAGCCACAACTCAAGTTTCCGCTTACATTTCTTTGTTGCCTACTCCTTTTGTCCTTCTGTCATTTAATTCATTTTTTTCTAGAGGATCAAAAGCAAAATATGTTGCGCCCACTCCTTGGCCTCCTGTACTCTGTATAGCATTATTTATTAAGCACTCGTGGTGAGCTTGGCGTAACAGACAGCAGAAAGGAAGTGAAGGCTCTTCCCTAAGGGTTTGCTCAGTCAATTAGAGCCATTTACAAAGATAACTTGAAATCTCAGACACAGAAATCTAACTTTTATTCCAGTGTCAAAAGTGACTTGACATATTCTTCGTATAGAGATCCTTGTCGGTACTGCTTTCGTTCCTCTCATAGTCCCCAGTGGGCCTCTCCATGCCCGATGCAGACAAAAAGATACAACCCAAATGCAGCTGCAAAGGTGAATGACTGCAGATGGCCTTGAAACCATCATCATACTCTGCACAAAAAGTGGCCTGACCCTGAATTTTTCCTCCACATTGACCTCTCCAAGGATAGAATCTATTGAAGAGATGAACCTTTGGGGACTGTTTGCCTTGGTTTTTGTTTTGTGGTTTTTTTTTTTGAGACAAATTACATTTTTCGAATGTTGGCTGTAACTTTCACGTGACCAAAAAGACTGCAAATGAGCTTTATAAACAGTCACAGTATTGCAGTAGTTTCTGGGTAATTCTTTGAATTTGGTAGGTTCAGCATGTAGTTTCCTTTACACACTGCTATACTTGGAGAATATGAGCTTATCCAAGGCCCCAGGACTTTGATGCCATTGACTAGCTGGGGGGCCTCATGCAAGCCAGGTCACCACTTCCCCAAATCACAATGAAATAGACGATCACATCAGATAATGTGGTCCGCAGCTCTCATCTTTCAAGATCATTTTATAACAGGGGTGCTGACATAGATTTGCTCTATTTCATTGTCCTGTGTAAAGATATTAAAAATTAAAAGTACCACCTACTGTGACTATCGTTTTATGAAAGAAAATACATTTTAGCATTAAAAAAATCAAGAAGAACAAAACTACAGAGTAAGTGACCATTCTTTCATGTGAATAAGTTTAGCTGATACACTCATTGCATGAGCCTTTTTTTTTTTCTTTTTGAAGGGGAGGGTCAAATGAAAACTTCCTTGGAAATGGCTGTGTGTCCATAGGACACCATTAGAGTGATGATCTGCATGGCTTCTTTAAACTGTACCGCTTTAAGCACAATACTAGAACTTACAAATAAGTAAATAAATAAAATGCCACCTACAGGTATATCACCTTCTATTTTGTCACAGTGGAGGTGTTGATGTTTTCCAGCATCCAGCCAACTAGAATGTGGTAGGCACTGCCAACCACATCATACTATTTCCACCCAAGATAGCAGATCTGCTTCTCTCCGTTAAATTGTCATTGTTTCCAGCTGCAATGGCTCTTCTAATTAGGAGCGATTCTAGCAACAAGGAAATAAAATAGAAAGAAATGGAGAAGATGTCAAAGGGACAGGAGAATATGAAAGCAAAACAAAAGCCTTTTGCCAAGGCTGAAGGGATGATTTTGCTCAAAACACAAAAGTAAAAGAAAGGATTTACAGCACAAAGGATGTAACACGATTCAGTTAAATTGTTCAGCATTGTTACAGTATTAATGCTGTAGCCCAAGTTTAATTGTATAAATTAAATGCACATTCTGTTCCCTAAAATTGTGCTTGGTTTCCGTAGTAGTGTTTTGAAGTCCTCACAGATTGGAAATATAAATATGGAAATTTATGGTTATCAATATTTTGAGCCAAATCCTAAGAAAAGGGGTTTGACTAGGTCTAAAGTACTTAGCTGAAATGGAGCCACCAATAGACAAGTTTAGTCTTGGAGGCACATGTGAGAAGGTGACAAATAGAGTTTATCACATGGGGAGGCTTGTGGATTTGCCTTCTGTCTTTTGGCAGTGCAGGGCAAGAGGCTGGCTTTGACATTTATCGCTTTAAATGCACAGTTACTTTGGTGTGAAATCTGATCCCTGGTTCCATTCAGGGTTCATTGTGTGGTAAATAGGTTTGAAAAATGAGGTAGGTCTTTTTAAAAATGGCCCTTTCCTTGAGAGAGGTCTCTTCCAAGTTGGGGATACTTGACCCCCTTCCTTTTCTTCTTTGCTGCATACCACCCTGGTTGAGGAGGCAAAAATAGCTTAACTGATTTCTATGTAAATGCTCAAATTTAGGTTCAGTACTTCAGAGGTGGTATGAGTCTTAGAGATGTTTCTAATAAAATTATGACTTCCTTTTTACATTGTAAGAGAAATTCGGTGGCTCGTCCAAGTTCATTCACTTGTCAGAACCCTAATTAGAAGTGATCTGGTTTCCAGATCAATGCTGGACCCTTGTGATCAATTGCATCTCCCCACGAATCTCTAGAATTGGAGTACTGTTAGCAAGTATACCGATAATTCTATGTAGGAAGCGTGCAAATGTCCCTCTACCTATATGCCCTTACGATATACCCTGAAGTGCACAGAAATGTAGCCTAACTTATAACATGATCTTTATTCAGCAAGTGGGCTAGGCTAGATCTCTGCAAATTGGAAATGGTGAATGCCGGGGAGAAATCAGAGGAATTCTGTAGCTATTAATCTTTGAAATTTTCATTTTTAAAACAGTTATGTCAAGATGAATTAAGCATATTGCTGTGTCCTCCCAAATCTTACCCTCCACCTAATTTGGTTTTCTTTATTTTTTAATGCAAAATACATTTTGAGGGTTTGTGGTGCATTTGGTTCAACAGCCAAGATAAATGAAGGGAGGACTCCTCCCGAAGGGTCTGCTGACACAATTAGAGAAAGCTGCCTTGAGGGGTGATATTTCTATGGCTGTGACTAGTCTGATCGACTGCCCACGGAGACAACCAATCTTCAAAATGGCCAGTGGTGATATGTCATGTTGACCTCTTATAATCTATCTCTGTATATTAGGCACAAGCATGCACTAGGGTGGGAAAAGAAAATGGGGCCTTTGGGGTAATACAGATGGGAGAGATGAGGTTTGGTGACTGGGAAATTAAAAGAATAGGATAATATCTAGTGCGTCCAAATATCCATGTCTTTTCAGCCCATCGGTATAAATGAGGTCACATAAGATCAAAACTGGAATCTTAAAAACTACAACCTTCCCACCCCACCTTCTTACCTGAGAATTCCAATCTTATACAAAGTTACTCCTACACCCCACGTATATGGGTCTCCAAAAGAAGTGATTGATATGGTCTCTTGTCCGTAGGAGCCACTGCTCCATTCTACCTGCTGCTACTCCAAGGTACTGTTCAGACCTCACTGGCTTCCACTATCTGGAGCTACACATCTCCATGGATTGTGGATCTCATAGCAGTCCCAAGACTGCTGTGACATCTCTTTCCCTTCCTACACACTCTTTTCTTCCCAGACCACACATAGCCAGGAGAGCTGTTCAAGTCACTACCAGGTACCAGTTTTCATGAGGGGAAAACTGTTCTCCTCTTATCTCTGGTCCTATTGCTGAATCACTCTATTTATGCCCTACTCTCTACATATCTTCATAAAGAATTTGTTTTTCCCTTAGGAAGTTCCAGTCCCTCTCAGCAACTTGGTTTCTTCTACCATTCTGCACATATGTCTGAATAAGTGAACATCAGCTAGGGATATACAATTCAAGCCCCTACTCACCTTCTCCACCCAAGTAACCTTTATGTAAACACCCAGAGACAGAGCTCATCTATTTCTTGCTGGTGGGTGTGTTCACATCTCAAACATACAAGAGATGCTGAAGTAACAACAAATGAACCCTTGAGGATAAACGTGAACAATACAGTCAAAGACTATTGTAGTCAGTGCCCCCGAGGCTGAAATGAGATTTATCTGTTGTGGGCGCCGAACACATAGCTGTGTAGTTTCCTGTGGTTGCAAGATGAATTTGAAAACCTAAATTAATCAAAAACCACCGATCTAAGTAATATGATTTCTCTGTCATTTGTAGTGTACTTCTGTCTTCTAAAGTTACAGTATTACTTATCTGAAATTTTCTTTGTTTCAATTAAAAATGGAAATATTTCAAATATGTAGTCACTTTAGGTAAAAAAAAAAAAGAAGAAAAGAAAGAAGGAAAGAAACAAAGAGAGAAAAAGAGAAAAAGAAAGAAGGAAGGAAAGAAAGAAAGGCTCTCTCCCTTTTGATACAGCTCTCAAGCTAAAGTGTGCATTTTGAAAAATGCCCAAGTTCATTGTGGACCAATTAAGTCAGAATCTCTTCAGGTTTCTAAGCATTCTCTCTCTCTCTCTCTCTCTCTCTCTCTCTCTCTCTCTCTCTCTCTCTCTCTCTCTCTCTCTCTCTCTCTCTTTCTCTCCCCGTCTTCTCTCATATATATACAAAATTCCCCCAGGAAATTGTACTATGCATCAGACTTTAGAACTGCTGTGCTAGAGGAAGTACCTTCACAAGCTTGCTTTACCTCCATTTTTGAAAAATCAAGCTTTCTTATGTAATATTGAAGAAAATTAACTTTCGTCAGTTATTGTAGTAAAGAAAGTCATCAGAGGAAAATTATCTTCTTTCTAATGGCTGCATAAAGAGTCTTGTAAATATAGCTAATGCAATTGAGAATAAAACTTTTCTGAAGTGATAGATATATGCATTATTATTATGGCTCAAGATACTCAGATAATTAAGAAGTAACACTTTTGTTAATATCTAACTAATAAAGAAGAGAACATGTTGAACCAGAAATGTCAGTGGGTAAGGTTTGTTTTGTTTTGTTTTGTTTTGTTTAAGTGACTTTGGCAGGTATTTTCTTCATAAAACTGCATTTTTCCTAGGAGAGAATTTTCAGTTTATTTGGCCCTATTTATAACCATGTTTGATTCCGTCATCACCCTCAGGCCAACAAAGCAGGAAAAAAATGTTAAAATTCTGTACAGAGGTCAATAAGACTTTAAATAAGCAACTTGAAACCATAAGCTTGCAAAATATGGCACTTGAAGTTGTTCTTGGGGAAACTGTAAGTAATCCAGGTTTGAAATGAAAACTAAAACAAGGCAAGTAAATCGTGGATGTGCATTTTCGTGTCTTTGTTCCAACATTCATATTAACGTGGAATATCATATTCAAAGAATTCAGTAGACCCCAATACATAATAATTTCCTCTCCTTCCTTGGATTCTCATAACAAATCTTTGAGGCAACTTTGTGATTCTAAATCCTTGTTTACCAATGACAGATTTAAAAAGATGATTTAATAACAAAGTCCAATGGGATATAATCTCTAGGAGAAGTGTTTCATTTGTTGGATTCTTACTTATCCTGCATTGAGTAAGGGGATCATGTGACAACTTTGGGTTTTAAAGGGTTGTTGCTGACATAATAAACTCGCTTTCCGAAATAGAAACATTACCGTTATAGGGCCGTGCTGTTGGCTGCAAGAAACACATTTGCTTTGATAGAAATGGTCCCTTGTTATTTCTTTAAATGCATTCGCTGTTGTGGGGAAGAAGGTGTTTTGAAAGGCAGTCCATGTCTTGAGGAGTTGTTTTCAAAATAGTGTTCAGCTATACTGGATGGATGAGCAGTGATACTGGAGATGATATGGCCTAACAAAAGTGTACGCAAGGGGAAGCTTACCAGCCAAAGAAAGAGTTCTGAAGGGCAAGACGAGCTGCCTGTTTTAGGAAGGCAAGTTAGATGCTTGTGGTATTATGCTGCAAGGAACTCTGGGGAAGCGTGGCCATGTGTTCTGTCATACCTCTGCCCTACTCAGGACCCTCCACTGGTATCCCATCTCACTAGGGGTAAATGCCAAACTCCTCACAAGGCCCTACAGGATCTAACTACAAGATCACAAGTGCAAGAGTACACACACACACACACACACACACACACACACACACACCCCTCACCTCCTCCGACCACAGCTCCTACTTTCCCCGTTTTTCTACCATCCAGCAGCACCTGTCTTCCCAGAATGCACCAAGAACATGCCCATCTCAAACTCTGCTCTTTTAAATCCCTCTCTACTCTCCATCTTCCTTATCAGGTGTATTTTTCTCCTTTGGACACCCTGTTCAATTTAGTTGTTTTTGTTAATGTCTATCTGCCCTCATTAGAATTTAAGCAGCATGAAAGCAGAGTCTTTTTGTAGTTTTGTTCACTGTTGTCTTCCCAGCACCTCAAATAGTGTCTGGCACTTAGTAAATTCTCAATCAATATTTGCTGAGCAAATAAAAGACTTTTCATCCTACTCTGTATCTAATATAATCCATTCCTAGAGGCCTGGTCCCAGTAATTCAATGGAATCTGGTCTCACTTTAGGTCAACTCTTATCCAAGGAAGCATCACTAGATCCCTATCAACCAAGACTGTGTAGTAAGTGCGTAACGGTAGGCTTTACACACTCGGGGCTAAGTATAGTGTGCCCTGTGCAATCCTCCACAACAGCATATTCTCCTATTTCCCTTCTTCTTCCCTTCACCACGAGCCACAGTGTAGCTGCGGTTGTCCAGTGACTGCAAAGCCGTGGGCAGGGAATCCTTTGGGGGTAAAGACCTTGATCGTCTCCTTTCTCAGAAGCTGCTGTCCTTCCCTTAACAGTGAGGGGGCTCCACCTTGCACACGCAGCATGGAATGGCAGTGTGTGCCAGCCGGAGGGAGTCATGCAGCACGTGATGACACTGCTCACACACTCATCATCACTTTTCCTGAGAGGTTCCTGCAGCACTCGTGTCCTATCAGCAAGGTCCAGGCAGTGCTAGGAAGAATCAGACTTGGGCACAGGCAGAGTAAGAGACCTCCCCTGCCCGTTCCCCGTGGGGCTGATTTCTGAAGAACGACTGGTTTTGCCGCTGATTACTAGTCCTTGACACTTTTCTTTGAGTGAGTTTTCAATCTCTTTTTGAAGGAGGTGAGGGAGGGAAAGGGGAGCGAGCCTAAGAGGATGGGTGGGCCAAAGTCCAACTTAACCAATTCCCTGTTGTGCCTGGGCCAAGCACAAAAGCAGGTAGCATGTGGGGAGGCCATTGTATCCCAGAGCACCAGCTCTGTCCTCCGTCTCTCCCAATACAAAGCTGCACAAAGAGTGATGAACAGAATCAGCGTTGTAGTCAGACAGACTGCGGTTCACATCCCAGCTTTGCCAACCCCTAGCCTTGTGACCATCATCAAAGTACCTAAACTCTGTGTTTCATCATCTATAAAATGAGAGTAATACCTACCATATATGATTATTATAAGGATTAAATGATACCATTTATGTTCAGCAGTTCCTGGCGTATAAAAGTTCACAATAAAAGGCAACTCCCCAGAACCAGACAAGACCTGGATTATCCTTTATGAATATTAGAAAGATTTATGGAATGAATCATGATTCTTCTTGCAGGACTCTCTATGTTGTCATCTCAAAGAACTCTGGGAAACTAACAGCTAGGCTAAGTTTCTTTGCTTTATCACCTATCGTGTGTGTGTGTGTGTGTGTGTGTGAGAGAGAGAGAGAGAGAGAGAGAGAGAGAGAGAGAGAGAGAGAAACAGAGTCAGAGAGTGACAGTGAGACAGAAAAAGTGCTATATCTCAGGCATAACACAGGAGATTTTAGAAAAAAGAAAGAAACATTGCCCTGCTGTGCCATGAGAACTAATATCAATTGTTAACTTAGGTGCATTGGGAGAACCTCTCTATTTCTTTATCTTGGCCTTCAGAATAAATATTTGGTAAAACCAGGGCAATTTTCTTAGTAACTTTTCTTGGACCCTTTCTGTTTTTATATGTATAAGCATTTTAAAATCTATCAGACACATATTCAGAATATTTTTCAAATCGTAAAAAAAAAAAAATTAGTTTTGTTCAGATACTTTAGGTTCTGGAAATAAACTATTTCCTGTCCACTTTGACACAAAAAACATTCCTTCTATCTTTTTAAGAATACAGTCCCTTGTTGAGATGTTGGCTTCCTGGTTTAAGGGCATGAATTCTTTCAACTTTTGCTCTGCACTTAGAATTCAAGCAAGATGACAAATAGTGATGGAGTTTATAAAATATGAAACTCCTGGATGAAAAGTGAAAAAAAAATCAGTTGTTTCTAAGATCATGATAACAATATTTGAAACCCATCGAAGGTTTATTCTGTGTACAGTTCCAAGCACTTTACCTTGTTAATGTAGTTAACCCTCACAACAATTTTTTGAGGAAGATGCTCTCATCCTCCACATTTTACGATACACTGAGGTGGATGGGAATTAACTAATTTGCGCAAGATCCTGTAAGTATATAGCACTGTACATCTGCCCAAGGTACCTAGCTAGTAAGGGTAGAGAAAGGACTTGATCTTAGAAATGTCTGAATCCACAGCTTAGACTTTTCATATGTACGCTTTACAACTATTTTTTCAACATTCAGACAAACCATCCAAATGATTCACATAAACATTTTGCCAAACATTGCTTCTCATTGAATTTGAAAGGACATTAGAAGTTCTCTTGTCTAACTTTCCACCCAAGGTACACATCATATTCTAGAGTGCACTTGACTAGTTGTCATCCAGCTGCTGCTTCCATCCATCTCTCCTCCAGGAACACAGATGGTCCATTCCTGATCACCCAGCTGGTTGGAAGTTTTCTTAAATTGAACTGCTTTACTGTGACCTAATTTTATACGTTTCATAACTTGTGAAGTAAATATTGCCGTGCTTAGGAAGCTTGGTACTAACCTGGCACTACACTGAATCATGTATCTTTAGGGAAATAGTTAGAAAGTGCCATATTACGGTGTCCTACAACTAGCCAGTCATGAGCCTTGGAACTCTTAGGTGAAAGATGTCCTGGCCACCCTTAGCTTATTGTACAGACATGAACTCATCTCACTTCTAAGCACACCGGCAGCATCTGAGCAGAACTGAAGCCCTTGGTTGAACTCTAGTCCGGCAGACATTGTATTAACAGCAAAAAAAAAAAAAAAAGAAAAGAAATTCAGGACTGGATTTGGGTGTGGAACTCAGAGACTTTTAAAATTAGAAACAGTTCTAGTCAAATGAATTCAAATCAAGTACAAGTACAAAGAGATTCTCAAACTGGAAGAACTTAATATATTCACAAGCTTTAATGGGTGTGTATTTTTTAATGAACATTTACTGGGGAGCTATGTGAGAAACCATGTAGCTCCCTAAAACGCCATCCATTTTGGAGTGAGGCAGCCTTGGGCGCAGATCCCAGCTTTGTCATTTTCGAGCTAAGTAACCTGGGTAATTAATAACCTCTTTAAGACTTGGTTTCTCATCTATAAATAGGAGTAATAATATGTGTTACAGGTAATAATGGGACCACTGTGACAGTTAAGTGGCATAATGTGTATAAAGTATGTAGCATAGTCATTGGCACATAGTTAGCACTCAGTCTATGGTGGTTATTTCTATAGTAGCTATTCATTCACTTACTCAAAAAGTAAAATTTATTGAGTTCTCATATAATAGAACCATACATCCAAGCTTCATGCCCTAGGCACTAAAGGTACAGTACTAAAAAGATAGAGACAGCCCCTGACTTCCCAGAACTTGCAGCCTCGCTGGAAAAACAGATACTAAATAAGTAATAAAAATGAAGACCAAGTTATGAGAGGGGAAGCAGAGGAAAGTATGGGGATGCATAACTTTGAGGGATAGGGAAATGGTCCCTGGAGAAGATTATGAGCCCTGAGGGAAGAGTCAGCCACAGACAGATGGGGGGTGGAGACGGGTGGACAGCATGTCTCAGGCAAGGAAACAGCATGCACAAAGCCAAGAAGTGAGAGAGGAGGAATGTGCTGGAAAGGAAAGATCAGTGAAGGACAGAGAGATTGACAGAAGGGTGGGCTCAGACTGGGACCAAATTGTAAAGGACCTATATAAGCCATGTTAAAAAGTTTGTTTGGGTTTTATCCTAAAGTAAATGGGAAGGTATTCAAAAGCCTTTATGGGGATGGAAGGTTGGCAACAAAATCATATTTGGCTTCAGTGTAACAGAGATGAGTAAGACTTGGTCCTTTCCATCAAGACAGTTATAATCCCATAATGGAAGAGGTTGAAGGGGAGGGAAGGGGCCACTAAGATAAGTACGCAGTTAAAGAAAGCCCCAGAAGAAAAACGCTCTTAGGTACAAAGTTCTAGGTGAGATTTTTAAAACAGGAAGTGACCTCATCCAGTTGATGTGGCATTTGAGACACGTCTTAACAGCGGGCATCCTTCGGATGAGGAGAGCTGGTGGTGATGAGGGGCTTGCCCTCCTGGATGCTTTATCTAAGCAGTAAAATTAGCAGCCATACTCTTAAGGGCTTCTGTTAACTACATCTACATTTCCTCTCCTCCTGCCACTCCAGATTGCAGAACCCTTTTGAGAGAAAACTCTTCCATCCTTATTGTACCCCTAAAACCCATGTTCTGGAAATTTCAAATTATTACCATGTGTTACGCCCTCGTCCATTCTTCCACGGTTATTTCCAGCTGGATGCCTATGTAAGCTCTGAGCTTTGCAGAGAGCTTCCTATACACCCCCTCCAGCTGTGAACTTTTTACCTGTGTTTCACTGCAGTGTCTACATTCTTACTGAGAAGTTAAAACAGTACAGGAAATACTACATCATCCCACTGGCATTACCAGTTAAATCTGGGCCTTCTGAGGTTGAACCATTTATTATAAATGCCACATCACAGTTGTAGCAACTTTGTTTCCTTTGAATCATTCCATGTAACACCAATCAAGGCAAAAAAGTGCCCTGCTCCAACCCCTCCCAAACTTTTTATTGACTTTATCTTAATTGATTAAATAGATGAAAAGAATATCAAAGCAGAATTCTTTTTGAACACAATTACTAAAACAGTCATTTTTCTTTTAAATAACTTTTTTCCTCTAAATAATGCTGAAAGTGGAACTTTTCTCTCACCGTATGATCGTTTCCTCTTTGGTTATGAGACTTATATTCAGTGAAATGCTTGTGCTGAAGAGAGCTTTCACGTTAAACATCTGATTCACTTTACTTGGAACACGGCAGGTTTTCAGTAAATGTGTCATGCTGCTTTGAAGAGACCTCTGTTCCCAGAGGTTAAATAGCCAGTCAGGTCACACTTTGGATTTGTTGTTTTCAGTTAGAGTTATTGTTACTATGGGCAATCGATTAGTCAATCAGAAAGTGTTCTCTGTGTGCAATTATGAAGAAGAAACTGCTCTAAGCAACAGGAACACCATATAAAGTGAAAAGCAAAGGCTTTTGCTTATTGAGAATTCATAGAAAAATAAGAGGGAAAAGGGTTTTTCTTCATTTCATTACATTTCTATTTATGGGGTATATTAAGCAGGATTAATTTGAAACACTTCCTCTTAATACAGGGAAAATTTAAGAAATGGGGAAGGGGAGGAAGAGCAGGAAGGAAGAAGGAAATGCCATGACACCCAGATGTCAAAACTGGGCTGGTGGCAGACACCTGTATTCCAAGGAAACAAATCTGGTTTCTGTTTTTTCTCTGTGTTTGAACAACTGATGTACTTAGCAGGAAACTGTATTCATCTTTTCAAACTTGCTTTCCACGTTTATATTTTCCCCTTCCGATGACATCGCTCAGAAAAAGGACCTGCACTACAGAGCCAGCTCATTTAAAACAGCATTCAGTCAGCCTTCAGATGCGCACTCTCTCGTGTGAATTTTTGTCCTTCACCCAACTGTTGAAATCGCACCACCTCTTCATCCAGAAAAACCAGAGGGGAAGAACAATCCAAGCAGACAACATTCTGTAATCAAAAGAATGGCTGTCAATCCGCTTAAAACAAATTCAGAGGATTTCTAAATGAATCCCTTATGTGAACAATTTCTTGGGAATTCGACAATCTCGCAGAGAAGTTCCGTAAGGAGAAATTATAGAGCAAATACTTATATTTCCACAATCACCAGATACACAGGGTACAGTTGCCTCTTCATTTCAGTTTCTTTCATCTACACATCTACATATATTTCAGATCCAGAGTCTAGTTTGCTGACTTCCGGTCCAACTGCTCGTGAGTCCCAGAAATCACTTTACCTCTTGGATTCTCAGTTTCCCCATTCATGACACTGAAGAATGCTACTTTACACTGGTCTCATGAAAAACAGATTATGATATTCAATGGACAGGTTTGCAGTATTCATTCTCGGAGCTACTGCTTTGTCACAGTTTTGAAAGGACTAACTTTTTTAGATCCCAGCCACCAGACTACCATCAATAAACTAAAACTTAGCAGTGACTGTAAAACAGGTGATTTATTTCCAAAGAATCCTAATTTTCTCCCAGCGAGTGATAACATCAAATATGGTGCTTCAGCCTTTAAACAGAGAGCCTTAGCTTTCACGAATTGCAAAACATTTACGCTCATGAAAGAAGTGCAATACCATGTAAATTTCACTTAAACTCCCGTTTTCTTCTCATTAGGTCTTTTCATTTAGATCCAGGGAACTCTTTGCATGCGTTAATGTTCCACTTTGCAACGTCATAAAATATTTGTGTGATTTTATGCTGTGTACTAATGTAAATAGAAATGTTTTCCAAATTAAAAAAAATATCAGGATGAAAATTCCAGATCCACTTACACAGGAACAAATATTTGTAATTGGATGAAGATGTGCTAACTAACACATGAACAGGTTTCAAAGAGATTGAATTCTATTTGGGATATTGGAGCATCACTGGTTCATTTCATTGTAGTATTGTATTGTAGCTTTCTCCAAAAATTTCAACTTCATGTTTTGTCTACTTATAATCGTGCCAGAAAATTTAGTCATACATTTACTTAGTCGTTGCATTTATAAAATGGCCATTATTGTGATGGAGTCATTTTACAGAACTAGTTTAAACTTCAGCACATAAAGTTCCTGCCTCACTTCACTACTTTGGCTCATAGCTTTGGCTATAGTGAATACAGCACCTGACGCTCTTTCATTCCTCCATGCCTTTGTTCCTGTGGTTCCCTGTGCCTATTCCCCTTCACTCTGGACTTTACTCAACCCACTAGTCCCAGCTCTTTGATCGTTAACTTCACCAGAGTTTAATATTACGTTCCCAGAGGATTTTCTCGGATGTTTGTTTTAGTACTAAACACATTGATAATCCTGTCTCTCCCATGCAATGATCAGAAGTTCAAGGGCAAGGGCCTTTTTCTTTCTTTCTTTCTTTCTTTCTTTCTTTCTTTCTTTCTTTCTTTCTTTCTTTCTTCCTTCCTTCCTTCCTTCCTTCCTTCCTTCCTTCCTTCCTTCCTTCCTTCCTTCCTTTCTCTCTTTATTCAGTTAGAGTTTATTGGGGTGACAATGTTAGTAAAGTTACATAGGTTTCAGGTATACAATTCTGTGATACACCATCTACCACGTTTCCCCCAAAATAAGATCAGGTCTCATATTAATTTTTGCTCCAAAAGACAGATTAGGGCTTATGTTCAGGGGATGTCATCCTGAAACATCATGCTAGGGCTTATTTTTCAGTTAGGTCTTATTTTGGGGGAAACACGGTATATATCACATTGCGTGTTCACCACCCAGAGTCAGTTCTCCTTCCATAACCATATATTTGATCCCTTTTTCTATCCATCTTTAAGTTCTTGGTGAATGTCTACCCCATAGTCAGCTCCCAATAAATGTTTTTGGAAGACATGAAAGAGAGTAGTCTTGTGCACTTCTATGTTATTGCATAATATGGGCTTCTTGGTGCTTTTCTTGACCTTAGAATTCACCACAAAGCATATGCAGAGAACTTGGAGGTAGGGGACTAGAAAATTTGAGTCCAAGCCTGCAAAGAAGCAATGAGATAAAATCCAGATTGATTTTTTTTTTCTTAACATGGCTTTATACTACCATGCAGCTCTCATCTTCCAGTGCTATTAATCAGGTATAAATTTAAAGTGATTTAAGAAATTCCATCATATATTTCTGTCAGTTTTGCGGAGTCACCATCTTGGGCATGAGAATGTCCATGACAAAGCCCCAGTTCCCCACTTGCAAGCTTCCCCAAGGTCAATTGCCTAAATTCGCAGTGCCTCAGATCCCTCCCGCGAAGTAAGAAAGCAGTGTCTACATCACAGAGTCTTATGGAATACATGAATTGCTATTATATAGAGGGCTGTACATAACCCTTGACAGTAGGTCAGACTGTAAGTGGACGCTGGGGCTGTTGGACTATATAATTCAGTGCGGCAGGAGATATTCTGGCAGGCAGCTGGACAGAGTTCTGATGGCGCCTACAACTGGAAGAAAGAGGATTGGGTTCTCCTTAAACCAAATACCTCAGAGAAGCTATCTCGTGCTTGTTGGAAACTGCTTGGGCTTCTATGGCCTTATCGTTGCTTTCTGCTCTGGGGATAAGACAGAAGTTCTAGTCTGAGGCTAACTGCGGGGATGGCCAGCTTGCCCGGAAGGCATGGCATCCCAAGCCCTCCCTCCATCATTTTAAGCTTGGAAGTAATCAAAAGAAAGAAAAAAAAACAGTATATAATTTTGGTCCCCAAATCTAGCCATTAAAGGCATGTTTACTACACCTCAGACATTTACTTGAAGCCTTACTGTCTCTGACATGGGTTTAAGATACAATTTTTAATGACTTTCCTGAGATCGTTCCTGGCCCTGCAAATTAAGAGAAATTATGAAAGTGCAGCTAGAAGGAAGGGTAATTTGCAGGGAAAAGTGTTCACTGCCTGATATTAAAAGAAAGACCTGGAAAATTAGACACAGAACAGTATCACTGTCCAGCGTGAGAATGGATGTTCCTACGAGATCATTCTGAGTCATGTAAAAAATAAAAAATAAAAAAAGGTTAAGTTATGTTCAACATCCTTTGTTTCCAAAGGCAGAGAATATACTTTAAGGAAGATTTCTGTTCAAGTTTTGATCTCAGAGATCTGCAGAGTTTACTTACATGGAACATCTCATTCTCTGCCAAAGCTAAACAAATGAAGTGTCACTGTATTTAGAGAATAAGGAAAGTGGAACTTTGTTGTAATAATGTTAATCTGTTGTTTTTTGATACTGTTAAGAGCAACTATAAAGCTGGCTCCCCCAACCCCCCCAAAAAAGATTATTGAGAAGCAAACTCAGCTATACTGCAAGCTTCTTGAGGAACGGGGACATTTTATTTTGTTTAGCAGGTCTACATTAGAACTCAGAGGTTATTTGATTTTGGAGAAAGAGGTAGATAGATGCTGGAAAGCATTGATGTGTAACGATTCTGATGCATAAGTTGAAAAAAAATTCAAGTTCTAGTCTCACTTCTGCTACTATCCTTTTGGGGTAAATCTTTTCCATCTCTGGTCTTAATTTCCCTCATCTGTAAAATGAAGATGTTCGACTAGATTATTTTATAAAGTCCTTTCCATTCCAATAGCCTATAACTTTATAGAAAAAAAATCAGTTCTTTTATGCATCTGACACATAATTGAAAATCTCAACTAAGTGATGTGGATCGATACATCAAACAGCAAATTTTATCTCAAGGACATCGGTATTCTTGAGATACACTTAGCATCCTTTTGGCTTTGTCCAAAGCACATACAATGCAGTCAAAATGGTTTGTCCACATTTTTTTTTTTTTTTGAATGAAAAGATTTGTGCCTCCCACATGTAGGGCTTGGCGTATTGTGAATGGTACCCTACACATACGCAAATGAGAACTGGGAAGATAATTAAATCTGAGGTGGAAATAGAGTAGACTTGTGAATGAACAAAGGAAGTGTGTTTCTCTGGAAGCCAAGATGTCAAAGATACATTTTATTGGTACTGTACACTTTCAGCTTTCATGTAAATCAGTGTTCAGCTGCTCCAAATGTTCTAACTCTGCATTTCTGAATAATCCATTGTGTATATGAACTGTGGCTGAGGCAGGAAGAGACGTCAGGCATTTAATTCCCAACTTACAGAGATTCACGAACGTGCATGATGTTATACATAACGAACCGAATGGCCAAAATGTACTTTATTTTTTAGCTAAAAGTGAGAACAAAACAGATTCATTTCTAAGACTTTGCTTCCAAACCTAGGCTTCTATATTTTCTTTTTTCTCTGAGAAAATAGCCATGGGACTAAAAGGGGGGAAATGCAACTCAAAGGATTCTAAAATGCTTCCTTACTGCATACCTTTCCAATGGCTCAGTTTTGGCAAACTAGCTCCAGACCCTACCACTGTCCAAGCTCCCACTGTCCTTCCTTATGACTCACACTCAATTTGAATGCTATGAGGCTGCTCTGTGGCTGCAGGGATGCCCCATCCAAACAAACATGAGCTGAAATTAAACCCAAAAGTCATTTGGTCTCATCATGGAATATGGGAATATTGCATAGATGGAAACTGAGGTCCAAGGAAGTGATGTTATTCACACAGCAAGTCACACAAGTATTTCGATTCTAACCCATTGCTCTTTTCATAGCCATATTGATTCCTGACAAATAATATAAAACAAGAGAACCAGCCCCTTGAAAAACAGCAGCAGGGTTCTAACACTATTACTTTGTTTCAGTTGAGCCATCTTTTCACCTTTCACATTGTTGCTTTTGTCTTGTCAGCTTCTTGTAGAAAGATGACTTACTGCTTGGAAATTCAGCTTGGCATTTTCTTTAGACAAAGTGATCTTTTAAATGTAGCCAACATTTCTTTTGGAGTCTGACTCCATTCCACATAACACATCCTAAGATTGATGTTTATTAAGTTGGTTGTTTAAATCATGTTCGGAGCTTGGTTACTTGGGCTGTTTCTTTGTCTCTGTCTCTCCCTCTCTCTCCTTTTTCTTTGTGCTTGACACAAAAGGATGGGGCCCCCAGGATCATCTGGAAATGGATCAGTGTATTCATGTGTGAGCTTTACAAAGCACTGGAGCAAAGGTGTCATTAAACGTTAGAAGTCATTCAATCACACCCATCACTTCATACAAAGTGAAGAGGAAAAAGGCTCTGTATAGTAACTATCCATAAAGCTTTGTGTATTCATTCATCCCTCACTCCTTGTTGGAACTGGTTCCCTTTTTTGCTTCTCTCTCCCTTAGAGGAGGTTTGAGATTAGCTTTGTTTTTCAGAATCTGCCATTAATATTCATCTCTTGTTTAGTGCTGAAAGTAACTAAAGTAATAGATTTTTAAAAGAGAGCTTCTGGGTTTAATTCTGATTATGTTCCCTTTCAAATGACTGAGGATTTCCTAGGTAGCCATGATGCTGCCATGGGCTTAGAAAAGGAAAAGAATGACTCTTTACCCCCCAAAGGGGAATTAATTGTCTACCCTTAAGTGTGTTCCTAGCAGCCTTTCCTGGGTATTAAATGTAAAAGTCAATTAAGGGAGGTTTCAACATATCAGTATCCTGTTTGTCCTGAAATGTAAATGGAATTTATGAGAGTTTTGAAGCAGATGCCATCTGCTGGATAGTTAAGATACTGTAACCAAAAATAATGTGAACAGAAAGCATATGGAACAATACACCTTCACGAATGGACTAATTGCTAATTTAAATAAATAGTTCTTCCCAGTCCCCAGGTAGAGTACAGTGTCCCTAACTTTCTGTCTATAGTCTAATTTTTCTTTTTTGTAAACTGAATAAAGATATTTTGTGACCTGTTCATACACCACGCCAGATTCCCCAAACTCTTCAACTGGTTTGCAATCATGAGAACAAATGCAAAATAACTGCTCATCTTCAGAGAAAATATAAGTTTGCAGTAATGCATCTGGGAGCCCAAAAAATTACAACCAGAGTTAATAGAAGAGAAACGGGAAAGAGACAGAGATGAAATAGGGTTCTGTAGGACTAAAAGGTAAGTATATCAAATTAAAACCATGTGTAAGGCATAAATACAGGCTAAACAGCTAATTTTTTCTCTGAGGGACGCTTTACTCAGATTGGTCTCCACCTAACACCCCCACACTCCCCACATTGCTCCCTCATTAGAAGAGCTCCTGGGTAAAGCAGAAGACAATCCTTAAATTACCCAGCCTCCCTCAGAAATAATACATTACAGTCACAGTCTATATAACTCCTGTTGATGCTGCATATCAGCCTGGACACTTTCTCTGACTACCTGAGCAGGTTGTTTCACATCTGGGGACTCAGTTTCCTCTCTTGTTAAGTATCACTTGATGAATTTTATTGTTCTAGTGAGCTATTAAAAAAAAAAATTGAGAAGCAAATTAATAAACAAAAGACCCATAAACAAAGACTGCCAAAATACCCCCCGTCTAGAGTTACAACTTAGAATTAGGACACTGATAAGTAAGAGTCTGCGAAAGAATGGTGTTTCTCTGCAAGTAGAAAAATATCCTAAGAGGTGAGAAATTTCCGAACTCCCATCTGCATCTGGCTTGGAAGCCCTTTGGGGAGTTAGTAGAGAGGAAGCAGCGAGAGAGCCATACGTTGCTATTGGATTGTTCTTTTTCTTTCTTTCTTTCAGTAGACTATAAAACAGTAAAACAAACGTGAATGTCTTACATGAAGAGCTCCCAAAACGAGGGCACCAAAATTATCAGCTCCATCTCCATTTCTGAGTCACAGATACACATATGTGGCTGAAAGGAGGGAAGGAGCAGACAAAATACCAAACAGATGAAGAGAGAAAGAAAAGATGTTCCCAAACATATTAATTGTTCGCCCACATGACTTACTGGTATGTTAATGTCTCAGATCAGCCACTGTTAATGAGAATGTTGTTCCTTATTTCCCTTTTAGTTTATAAATGGAGTAACATTATGTAATCACCCTAATGAGGTAATAGAAACATAAGTACACCGGAAAATTTGATAGGGTTTTCTCCTAATTCATTCTCTGTTGTGTTGGTCACCTCCTTATCCCATCAAACCTCCTTCTCCCCCCCAATCTGGCTGAGTCTCCAGTCCCAAAGGACATATTGTTGGCTATTATTTATAATAAGTCTCTCTCCTCTTGGCAGGATATTGAACAGCTGTTGGTCTATTCTCTGCCACAAAGACCAACTTCCCTCTTTTGCCTTGGATGATTGGAAGAAAGTCGGGGAGAAGAGCAATTTATAGTTGTGTTACAGCACCTCTATTTTCTTTGATGTTTATTTATATTGCTTCCATTTCTGTCTGGGATTTCTGAGATAATCAAGATCACTCTGCTACAGAATTCTCTTATGGGGAGGCTCTGGTGGCAGTTGATGGCGTTTTTCTGCATTGAGTCAGACATTTTAGAACTCCAGGCTAGAGGAAGTGGTGAACATCTCTTCTATGACAGTATGAAAATGGTTTCTGTTTTTTTTTCTTATGAACTGATGAATGTGTTCTATTTTGCATGAACAATAAATGACTGGATTTCTCAAGGGAAAGCACCTTGTCTTTGTCAACTTTCTGTTCCCAAAACTTAGCACAGTACCTGCTCAGTCAAAGTTCAGTAAATGGAGCGGAGTATGAGTGGGGTTCTGGTTTGTTCTCTGGTAGGTAGGTGTCAACTATCCTGACGGACCAGCACTTAAGTGTTACCCTAGATGTCTAGGCCAGTCAAGCCTCATTACCTGAGGTGGGGCCTATTTCTGAGATCTTTTGTCTTGGATTATTTTTGGCTCCAAGCCTCATCCTAGGCAAAAAAAAAAAAAAAGAAAAAGAAAAAAAAAAAAAAAGAACAGGAACTCAATGTTTCACAATCTAAGCTAAAGAAACCTAGACTAGATACTGAATCTTCAGAGAAACCTGAGCATCTCTGGGAGTAGAATGTAGAGAGGATTTCTCTGTTCTTTTAGGGTTTGAAGGAAACTCACAAAGTGGGAAATTGGTCTAGAGACCCCAGACACAGAAAATATCCAAATGGCTTTGACACTAGGTATCAATGTGATGTAAGACAAGCCCATCTCTGTTGCACAGGAAGGGATCACAGTTCCGCATGAAGGTGTCTCAGTGCTTAGAGCTGAGACAGGTTGGCTGCTGCTCAAGGCCATGTTTAGTAACGACTGGGAAGAAACAGAGTGCAGTAGTTAGTTACATCCAAGGTGTTGGGTATGGCGGAGAGGAGACAGACTCCTTATTACCTTACTTATTTTTATATGAATTTAGCTTAAGTATTAATAATGATTACTTTCCTCCATAATCTAACCAGGCCCCTTCTTGGAGGAAAATTAGAATGCTGACAATTTCTATGTGATGGGTGCCTCTTTGTAAGGGTTCGTAAAACACTTTCAAATTTCCTAGTCTGTGTTTCTGTATGTCTATCATGAGCATCTTGATGGACCTGGCTCTCTATATTTTCTCTGAGACTCCACAGCCCATCCAATGAGCATTTAATAAATGTTCCTGACAGACACACAAAGCATATATATGATTAAAGAGGATAGGAGGTGCTAAAGCCATTGAGATGCCTGCCTTTCTGACAATCAGCAGTTTTTGCAGGCAACATGGGAAGAAAGTGTAACAATAACTATGGTTTATAGAGTGCTTATGACATGACAGGCACAGTGATCCTTGCTTTAGATACATTTTTTATCTCATATTCTGGTTGATAAAGGGGATCATTGGAGACATTAAGTGTACTCATTTTTGCCTAATTGTGAGCTAGGCCTTCAGATCAGGAAAAGGAAACTGGTCAGGTGGGATCAGAGAGTACCTTAAGCCTTCTCTGGAGAAGACCTGATAGACAGACCCAGGTAAACTTTGCCCTTTTTCTGCCCCTCACCTGTCTCCCTGGTTATCTTGATGCCTCCAGAGTCATTGCTTGTTAACTGCAATACATTTTAATTGGTGGGCTTTCAGGCAATGTAAGAGAGGAAGAGCCAGGAGAGCCTTCATAGAGAACCTCTATCAAGGTGCAGATCACATTAATTAATGTACTGGTTAAGTGTTAGGATCTGGAGTCAGCCTTCCTGAGTTCAAATATCATACTAGAGCTGTAACTTTGAAGCAACCACTCTGTGCCTCAGTTCCATTGTCTATAAAATATGTACAATAATACTTACTTCCCAGAATTCTTAGGGATTAAATAAGATGATGCATGTCAAGTGCTTAATTAACATAGCATCTGATAGTTTATAAATATTGGCCACTAATATAACTAATATTACTCATAATCAATATATCCCTCCTTTCTTTCCACAAGATATGAGGGTTAGTTGACAAAAAGGAACTTAAATATTTTTTGTATCTAGCACCGTGCTTAGCACATTGTAGATTCTGAGTAAATTTGGGTGCTGGCTGGCTGGCTGAATTTGAGGTTATGTGGATAAAGGCACGACAAAAGACCTAATTCTTTCCAGATCCCTTCCCAGAAAGTCATGCCTCACATGTTGCCCAAAGGAAATCACCACGACACTAAACCAACTTGCAACATCCAGCAGGCAGTTTCTTAGGTTCACCTGGACATTTAGACTCATGAGACTCCTAAACACCACATTTGACATTGGTCTACTCAGGATACAGGATAGGAACTATCGCTTGCCAGCTCCAACTGTAGAGCAACATTAAGCATTCTTCTGTAATTAGAGCCCTACCAGCTCAGGTGCAACATGATGGAACCCATATTGGGCAGGTGAAGGAACTGCCTTTGCTTAAAAGCCTTATATCTCACAGCAGTCAATAACTCTTATGACAACTCCAAAGACATAACTTATAGGGTCCTCTCAAGGGACATTCTAGTTACAAGAATTGCTGTGCTCAGGGAAGTCCAAAGCATGGCATATCCCATCAGGTATTTACAGTTCATTTGTAGTTCCCCCCAGCCAGACGCAATCTACCAATGAGGGTCATTTTTACCATATGCAATGTTGCTTAGTAACGTAGTTGACACATACCATCTTTATCTGTTTCCAGGGAAACCAAGCTAGGAAGTTAACCGAAGGTCAGATTCTCATGCAAAAAGAGAAGGAGTTTTGTTAACTCTTTGCCCACACCATCTAAAGAGTTACTTCAAGCATAGCCTGAGAAACCTATCCAATGTCCCTGTGAGGAACTCATTCTTACCTGACACAAATATTTTCCAAAGTAGAATAATATAAGCATGGCCCCGTCCACTGTTCTGTCTCTCCAACAACCAAGAGTCAAGCTCAGTCATCCTTGACACCATGCCTGCTTTTCACATTGTGTCCCCAGCCCCAGTGTCAACCTTCAAAGTCTCATCCTTCAAAGCTCAAGCATAAACAGTTGGAATCTAAGGTCGCTTATTGTTCAGAGGGGGGGGAGCGAATTCCAAACATGGTTGAATGGCATCAGATCTACCTAAATGGGAAGCACAGACAAGTCCAGGCTTCTCTGATTTAAATCATTAATGATGATAACCATGTTTACCGTAAGTAGTTAGGGAGATTTTTTGACCGGTGGGAACCACTCAACTCTCAAATCATTTCACCTGTAAGCAGCCACAAGATGGTAGAGTTTGGTTAGTACCAACTTGCCTTAGTGAAAGGATTAAGTACTCCATTTATTTCCATGCCCAAATGATAATAATAGTTCTTATTTATTAAATTATTACTGTGTGCCTTGGACTGTGCAAAGTACTTACACTCTCTTGTCTAATCATCACATATTACTAACACTATTTCTCAGCAGAAAGCAAAGCTCAGACAGAGAACAAGACTTGCCCAAGGTCACTCATCTGTACAAGGCAGAGCCAGTAGTTAGGTCAGATTTAGAGTTAGTCCAAATCCTATGTTATGTGCTCTGTGACATCTTCATAGAGATGGCTTATAAATTTTGCATTATTTCCATTAAGCCAATCTATAAATGCAGTGGGAATGCATTTCACATTGCTTTTTAAAAAATGCTTTTAATTCCTTTTATCAAAAAAGAAAAAAGAAATAGGACTTTATTGAAATAGGAAAGAAAATTTAGATGAAAATATATGTGAGACAAAAGGAAGTCCTCCTTTTATTTGAATTTCTTTTCTCTCCTCTATTTTATATTATTACCTATTCTAAAATGGAGCTTATAATACAAATAATCAAAAAAGGCATAAAGTACCGAGGAGGGTAAAGAAAAATAGAACATAGCATCCAAATTCTGAAGTCACCACTTTGCAGTCACCCTGTTCAGAGTCCTTCCAAAAACTGATGATTATAACTCATTATCTACTTTGAAAATGTGATAAACAAAACAAGAGTGAGTTCCAAATCAATAAAATCCTATTTAGATATTAGAAGCACCACTGATTCATTACAGTGGCAAGTTTAATAGCTTTTCCAAAAAATTTCAGCTACATGTTTTGTCTGCTTATAATGTACTTGAACATATATTCCTGCCAAGAAGAAAAATTAAACTAAATTCTTTCACTATGGCTAGCACGTTCTTAATTTGTTCTAGTTAATTCACAGATCTGTGCAATGGAAGAATTTACAATTGGCAAGAAAAACTTTAAATTGGGCAGTTTAATTGTCAAATAAATTTTAAAATTTTCATGGGGAGTGGGGAGAAATTTAGACACAGTGGCATTTCGAACTCATAAAGGGGTATTTTCTTGTTGGTCATGCCAATCTCAGAGAAGGAGAAAAAGAAAAAAAGGCTGTGGTCTGTCAGATAAAATAACTCTGTGTTTAGGAAATTTGAAGAAATCCATTCAATCATATAATTTTTTAATTAAGGTAAATGTAATAAAATTTTATACTTCATTTCTTTCAATTCCTCTTAAGATGTTCTCTTAGAAAATACAAGTATTTGCGTAAATAAAATGACTGACATGTGTAAAAAAGAAACTATTTTTATTTAAAATAATTTTCTTCTTGTCTGAATTAGACTACAAAAGATTAGTTTTATAGGAAATATAAGATTGACTTCAGAATGGTTTAATCCTTCTAAAGTTTATTAGGGACATCAAAGGAAAATAGGGAATGAAAATTTATCCACTTACGTCGTTTTCTTTAGTCATGTGATTTTCCAATGCATTTTAATTCTTGTTTTTTCTTTATTTATTAAATTTATTGGGGTGACACTGGTTAGTAAAGTTACATCGGTTTCAAGTGTACATTTCTAGAGTACATCATCTATATATTGCATTGTGTGTTCACCACCCAGAGTCAGTTCTCCTTCCGTCACTATATATGTGACCCCCCTTTCCCTCTCATTTTCATTCTTATGCATTCTTATTTCTCAATCCAGATTTGTTTTCTATTAACTTGTTCACCCATCAAGTAAAGTTTAAATAATATTAATTGCAGTGTATGTGAGGGTTACGAACTTTTCAAAAGTGGGGTGCCTCATATGACACCTGGTCTGGAATGCTGGAGTAAGTAGAGTTTGCACTGACTGTCCAAGCAGAACATGGAGAAGGGAGGTACCACAGAGTACGTGGAAAGCCTGAATGGTCCCAGCTTCTCCAAACTGTTGGCACCTACCACTTCCATATTTCCTACTACAGACTAGGACGAATAAACCCATTCCTCATTCACACCTTAGCAAGCCTTCTTTCAACTAATTTTTTTTTTTCTAATACTTGATGGAGATCATCAGAAGGAATGAATGGAAGAAAAGGTATCAATTATCTACTGAATGCTTCCTATATGCCAAGAGATAGGTGAAGTGTTTTATTTGTTATTAGTTATCTAGTGAAGTGTGTTAAACTAATTTAAGTTTAATGAAATCCATGGAAAGTTAAGGAAACTGAGGCGCAGAGAATGAGGTGATTTGCCCGAGCTTTCTTATTGTAAGATGCCAGAACCAGGACTTGAGGTAAAACTGCTTGGAGTCTGGGTTGGGAGGTGAGTTGATTGAATAGCAAGAGATTGAAAGGAAATTTTGAACAGGGGCATTTGCGGGGGAAAGCATCCATTTATTCATTCAACAACTATTTGACTGGCTATTAAGAGCTAGCCCTGGGCCAGGCACCAGGGGAAACAGGAATGAACAATAACTACGCAGACACTGTACTCCTGTTTTCACTAAGCTCATAACTTAGTTAAGAACTGATTAGTCAGGAGCAGCCTGGGAAACTAGCAGAGAGAGGTGTGAAAAGGGAGGAGGAAGGTACCAAAGACAGACTTTGGTGTAGACCTATTGAGAGCTTCCAGTTAAATATTCACTCTTCCTGTTGCAAGGTTCTGACTTGAGCTTCAGCTGAGCTCTTTCTCAAGAGTAAAACCTAACAAATTTATTATTGGAAAGTAGGGGCTATGATTCTGGCAGCTAAATATTGAAAGAGAGCTTTAGTCTAGGCCTCTGAAGTAGAGTTTCTGTAATCATCCTGGATAATCTGAAGGCCATAGATGTCGGAGGTGATCTAGATGACATTGCTCCATCATATCTTCCCCTACACAGACTTAGAAGAAACCTAACAAATCATTGTGGGTGGGAGAGAGGGAAGAAGGAAAAGAAAAGGAAAGAGCAAGTCTTCCTGGACCTGTGCTCAGATTCTACTTGTCCTCCTCAGGGACCCCAATGTTAATGGGGTTTGCCTATGCAAATCCAGGGGCTGAGATTGTCCTGGGTATTAAAAATGTTCTAAAAAAGCTCAGAGCTGCACAATCATATAAGTCCATTTTTCAAAGAAGCACTGGCCTTTTAATTTGAAGGTAAGGGTATCATAGAAAATTTGAGGTGAAAAAGGAATGCATTAGTCTGACAGAGGTAGCCTGTCATTCATAGTTTTGAAGGTAGAACATTTTGCTGACAAAGAGAAATGTATTTTTAAGTCTGAGTTCTTAAAAAAAAAAAAAAAAAAAAAAAAAAAAATTTCATCCTAGTCCTCTAGCTAGGCTTTTTCTGCCAGCTCCCCAGCTATGAACACAACACATTCTTGCAATTCATCACTTCCCTTGGCTCAAGCCAGCCTTTAAAATGGTTGGTGGCATATGCTTCTCATTAGCTCTGCCTCGGTCTCACCTGGGCTGATCAGACCTCTCTCCTGCCCCCTGCCTGCCCCCTTCTTTCCTCCTCCTCTTTCCCAAACCAGACCAGTACCCCTGCCAGCCTCTCTTACGAAGCAGCGCAACCTGCTGGCATGGCAGGAGGCAAGCGAAGGAGAAGGAAATATTAATAGTTCAGTTCTTTCGAAAGTAAATTCTGTGGTTTAACAGCCTTTCGTTCAGCAGTAAGACCTAGGAAAAGAGAAAAGAGAAAGCCAAGGGCAAAACCAAAACCGATAACAGAAATGGAAAACAACAGAAGTTTGCTGACTGGGAGAAAAATAGAGAAGGAAGCAGCAAAAGGTTAAGCGGGAAAAAATTCCCATCATTATATCACTTTGGTGGCCAAATGTTTCTTTAGGCCACCAGTTTCTGTCTCGATTTATCTCCTGGGCTCTACAAGGAAGTTTTACCCATTTGGAGGGTAATTTCTGTTTAACTTGGTTATCTGAGTGACGAAATATTCTTTCCATTGGTGAATTCTGTGTCCCTCTGGGACCCAGTGCATATTAAGAATTAGACTAAATCAAAGATTTTTGGATTAGCCCAGAAGAGACTTTCCATACACACCAAATTCTTTTCTAATTTTCTCTCTTCAGTGTTAGCTGTTGTTTAGCACTTTCAATCCTTGGCTTACTTTCCAAAGGAACCGAGAAAGTAAGTTCTCTCAATATATCTTCACAGTATAATTGGACGACTCTGATCCCAACTTATTCATACACAGGACTTAGATGCAAGTTGGTGGGCATCTTTTTACAAACTGATTATTAATGGAGCAAAGGCATATTGAAAGGGTAAAGTCCTTAGTCTTTGCTGGCATAATAAGAGGATCATAGAAATCTGAGGTGGGAAGGAACCTGAGATTCCCTAATCCACACTCCTTATCTCACAGGTGAAGAGACTGAGGCTAAGAGGCGACCTCCCACTGTCATACAGGGAGGAAATGGCAGGACAAGGATTCACCCCCGATCCTCAACCCCAGTCTTGTTCTCTTTTCCATGGTATGCAAGCACCAGACTCTCCACAAGTCCCTTTGTGCCAGCATTAGAGACAGAGTTCTGCAATGTGCAGGTCTAGAATTGCTCCAACAGATAATATAGAACCTGCTGAACAAACATGACTGCTCAATACTGGTGACTCGTGACCTCCATAGGACCAAGAGAAAAAATTCCCGAGATAGAATCACGCCAGAGAAAATTAGGAAAAGGCTCTTTTCCTCAGGGTGTATCCACATCCCACCCCTCCTCCTCCACCCTGGGTGCAAGGCTTAGCAAAGTGCAGGCTGGATATAGGTATTTTAGCCCCTGCCTGCCCCCTCAACTTTCGTGTGGGGGCAAAACTTCCATGACGGCGTGTGCAGTGGTCCTGACCAGAGCGTATTCATGGATCAAGAGACCCACACCAGGTACAGGCACGCTCCTGATTCACACAAAGTCATCCTGATGTTCTCACCTGGAACAAGAGCCATCTCATGGTAGTGGATGAAGGGGAAAAAAAATCTCATCTTCAAGGACTTGAACAGATTTTTTTTTCCCTTAATACCTCTCATTTCCAAAGAACTGAACCAGATTCAGCTCTGAATAAAATTGTACAGTCGGGCAAACATGCCAAGAGGCCTCTTTTCCTCTTGATTCACCTCTTTTCAGATGCTAGTACATCCTCCTAGCTACCTACCCTGTTACTCCCTCCTGACTTTCAGTCACAATCCTTTCAAAGATGTTAGCTGATGATGTCCTCGTGCATGCATCAAAAGATATTTATTAAAAACTCACTATGTGCCAAGATTAAGGTTTCACCTTTCCTAGGGGATTTCTGTTTTAATAGAAATCCCCAAGCCTGCTGCATCATATACAGTCAATAAATATGTGGTAAAAAGAGGAGAGGAAAGGATGGGAGGCATTTTATACTCAAAGAATGGCGAAATTCAGGAATCACTTCAGGCAGTGCCCAGGAAAGGGGAAAACTGAGGGCAAAGCACCTTTATAACCACCCTGCATGTCATGGCAAATAGGCCTTGTATTCTGTACCATATTCTGCAAAATACTTAGGACATCAGTGCTACCTCGTGAAAAACTGCAAACCTCTATATTCTACCTCCAAAATTCTAGAATTCCTCCCTCTTGCTCAACCAAATACGCCAGCACTTTCAGCCCCTGGATTTTGTGGTCCCTGTTCTGTTCCCACGGTTTGTTTTCTGTTATTTACCTAACCTCTTGATTAGCAGCACAGCCTTGGATTTCTACCTTGACTTTAGCCATCATTCTAGTGCAAGGCACAGCCGCCTAGGCTGCCAGGTCCTGGCCCCCCACTCACCTGACTAACCTAGCTGCTTATCTCTGTCTACCTATTTTAGGTACATAAAGGGGAGGGGAGGTCCCATAGTTGCTAAAATCACTTCTAGAATCCTTTCTTTGAGCACTTCTACTGGAAGTCTTCTCTTCCTATTAGAGATCATTTATTATGTGTCTTCCTACTCCTTTCAACTGGGAATTCTTAGAAAGAAAACACTCTGCCTTAGTCACTTCTGTAACACCATGCTTGCTTAGCACAGTGTGTGTATATAATAATTGCCCTAAAATATTATTTCTTTCTTGAATTATTCAACCAGATATTCTATTGCCCATTTAGTTTTACTGGTGGTTTTAACCAGAGGACATTAACAGGGATTTCTCACTGATTCTGGTCTTCCTCTGATGGGAAAATTGGTATCATAAATGCAAATTACTTTGCCATCTGCGTGGAGCATACATTCCGGAATTTTTTCCCTTTATATGGGGAAACCAGGTTTCCCACCATTAAATGACCATTAAAGTACATTTGGCAACCCTTGTAGCTCTTTCTACATAATCCAGATGGCAAAGTTTTCTTCTCATCTCCACTTGAAGGTTTTTATAAGGCTTCTTCATGTTGCTCCTTCTTTTCAAGTACTTTTCTACTTCTTGACAGAGGGGTTGGACCTTTTGCTTGGACCTCCCTGTCCATACTCTCTAGGCATTGCACTGATTCTGAGAGGAAGCCTGTTTTACTATTCATAGTTAGAACCCAAATCCATTTGCTAATGTGTCTGATCTTTTGCGTTTCTGCTTGTAAAATGACATCAGTATCAGTCGTCGCTCCTTCCCTCCCTAGGTTGATATGTAAGTAGAGTAGAAAGCTAGCTAATCTAAGAAAAATGTGGTGCTCTTCATGTGTTCCTCAGTGGACCTCGTCCTAAATACAAGGCTATACCTGGATTATGGAATGTTAAGAATTGACTGGTAATCCGCATAATATTAGTGAGGGTTTGATTCTGCTCTACAACATTGGGCAAATTAGATGGAGAACAGGTTTCACAGAGATGCCAACCTGAATTAAATATAAAAAGGTAGGATGGGAGCCGATGGTGAAGGACTTGGATTTTTAGGCGAAAGGTTTTGGACTTTAACCAGGAGGGAACCAGACGGGATTTTAACTAGAGAGTGACATGATTAGGTATGAGTTGGAGAAAGGTCATTCTGACTTCAGTGTGGAATCCCAGTGGGGATCTACAGTCAGCTTAGGAGGCTAAAGCAGTAATCCATGTGAAGAACGAGGAGGGCCAGATGAAGGAAGACAACGGAAACTGAAAGGAGGAAGGACAGGCTTGATAGACCCTTCAGAAAAAGATGGATGGGTCTTCTGCTCCTATTCCCTCGTCACTTACTCCTGCTCCTTTGGCCTCCTCCCTGTTTCTCACACATTGGACACAGTCTTGCCTCATGAATGTTCTTACGGACTAGACCGCTCTTCCTTCAGATTATCATGGCTCACCGCCTTAGATCCTTTAAGTCTTTGCTTGAATATCCCCTTCTTAATGAGCCCTGCCCTGATCAACTATTAAAAAACCCATATCCCCACCAAAAGACATGTATCAGAATGTTCACAGTAGCAATATTTACAGTAGCCAACAACTATAACAACTATAAAATATCCACATGCCCATCAACAATTGATGGGATAAAACGTGGTATATAAGCGTGGTATATACCACACTGGAATATATTATACAGAAATCAGAATGAATGATTAACCTACAACCATGTATGCAATGACATGCATGAATCTCGTAAACATAATACTGCAGGAAAAACAGCTAATAAAAACATATATAATAAACAATTCCATTTATATAAACGTACAAAAACAGCCAACCCTAAGCTCTGTTATTTGAAGTAAAGATAATGGTTACCTCTGGCAGGGACGTTAGTTACTATGAGAGCATAAGGAGTGCTTCTAGGCTGTTGACAATATTCAGTTGTTTTTTTTTGTTCTACATGCTGGTTACATGGCATCTATTCAGTGTGAGAAAATTCAGCGTGGTACATTAATGATGTGTGTCCTTTTCTATACATATATTATACTTCAATAAAAATTTTGAAAATGCAGCCCTTCCCCTGAGATTACTCATTTCCCTCACTCCGTTCTTCCACCAGTACTTACCACTTTCTAATATGCATATGCTGTAATTAGAACGTTCATCACATTCTTTCCCCATTAGAGTGTAAGTTCCATGAATGCAGGGATTTTTATGTTGTGTTCACTGAAGTATACCTGGCACATAATAGATAATAGAATGAATTTTTGAACCAGTAAAACATGAATAGAAAAGGCCAGACTCAAAGGTGGAACCCTGCTTTGAGGACCAACGTTGCTTTGACAGTTGCTCTTTCCCAAGTATGGTGGATAGACTGCTAGCCATGAGGTTGTGACAATCTCTTTCCCATGCCTGTCTCAAGGCTACTTCTGCATCTTTAATTAAGGCTTTTTCTTATCCTAGACTATTTTATCCCATTTGTCCATGTCAGAAAACTTCCCATCTTCAAAGCCAAGCTCAAATGTCATCTTTTTGATAAAGCCTTTTTTAGTAACTTGAACCTAATTTCCACTACATCCTTACTTTTACCTTTTTATGGTACTCAGAGAACTGGGTTTGTTTTTTTGTTTTTGTTTTTGACATTCAATATTATTTTATATTAATTTCAGGTGTACAGCATAGTGGTTAGACGTATATAATTTAGAAGTGATCTCCCTGACTAGCCTAGAACCCACCTGGCACTACATATAGCTATTACCATATTATTGACTGTATTCCCTATGCTTTGCTTTACATCCCCATGACTATTTTGTAACTACCAATTTATACTTCTTAATCCCTTCTCCTTTTTCACCTCACTCCCTAACCGCTCTCCGATCTATCACCCCAATAAATCTAGTACTCATTTGACACCATACATAGTTATTACAATGTTATTGACTATATTCCTTATGCTATACCCTACATCCCCATGATTACTTTGTAACAACAAGTTGGTACTTCTTAATCCCTTCCCTTTTTTTCACATAGTCCCCCAACCCCCTCCCATAAGGCAACCATCAAAATGTTCTCTGTATCTCTGAGTCTGTTTCTGTTTTGTTTATTTGTTCATTTTTGTTCTTTAGATTCCACAAATAAGTAAAATTACATTGCATTTGTCTTTCTCTGTCTGACATACTTCACTCAGCACAATGCCCTCCAGGTCCAGCCATGCCACTGTAGATGGCAAGAACCCATTCTTTTCCATGGCTGAGCAATATTTCATTGCATATATGTATCTCCTACTCTTTATCCATTCATCCATTGACAGACACCCAGGCTGCCTCTACATCTTGGCCATTGTAAACAATGCTGCAATGAACATACGGATGCACACATCTCCTTGAAGTAGCGTTTTGGGTTTCTTTGGATAAATTCCCAGTAGTGGGATTACTGGGTCCTTCTTTGTCTTTTGTTATAGCCTTTGTTTTAAAGTCTCTTTCATCTGGTATAATTACTACTACCTGTTTTTTTGTTTTGTTTTGTTTTTGTTTTTTCATTTTCATTTTCATGAAATATCTTTTCCCATGTCTTTACTTCAGTCTGTGTCTTTCAATCTGCAATGAGTCTCTCGTAGGCAGCATATGTAAGGGTCTTGTTTTCTTATCCATTCAGCCACCCTGTCTTTTGACTGGAACATTTAATCCATTTACATTTAAAGTAATTGTTAATAGATATGTAGTTATTGCCATCTTATTATTCACATTTTTAAAATTTTTTTTTAATCCTAAAATCCCTCTAAGATTACTTGTAATATTGGTTTGGTGGTGATGAACTCCTTTAAGTTTTTCTTGTCTGGAAAGCTCTGTATCTGTCATTTGATTCTAAATGATAGCTTTGCTAGGTAGAGTAATCTTGGTCATAGGTCCTTGCTTTACATCACTTTGAATATTTCATGTCAATCCCTTCGGGCCTGCAAGGTTTCTGTTGTGCTGTTCAGCTGACAGTCTTATGGGAGCTCCTTGCAGGTAAGTAACTGCTTTTCTCTTGGTATTTTTAAGATTCTGTCTTTGTCCTTAACCTTTGGCATTTTAATTATGATGTGTGTTGGTGTGGAACGTTCTGGGTTCATCTTGTTTGGGACTCTCTGTGCTTTCTGGGCTTGTATGTCTATTTCTTTCCCCAGATTAGGAAAGTTTTCAGTCATTGTTACTTCAAATAGGTTCTTAGTTCCTTGCTTTATCACTTTTCCTTCTGGTACCCCTATGATGCAAATGTTACGCTTGATGTCCCAGAGGTTCCTTAAACTCTCCTCATTTTTTTAGGATTCTTTTTTCTTTTTGATGTTCTGTTTGGGTGTTTTCCACTACCTTATTTTCTAAATCATTGATTAGATCCTCTGCTTTATCTAACTATTATTTCTTCCCTCTAAAGTAACCTTCATTTCAGTTATTGTGTTCTTTATTTCTAACTGGTACTTTTTTATGTTTTCTATTTCCATTTTTATGTTTCTTCTCTCTTTGTTGAAGTTCTCCCAGCAATCAGTGAGCATCCTTACAATCAGTGTTTTGAACTCTGTGTCTGGTAGATTGCTTGTCTCAATGTTCTTTAGTTCTTTTTCTGGAACTTTGTTCTGTTCTTTTATTTGGGACATGTTTCTTTGTCTTTCCATTTTGGCTGTCTCCCTGTGTTTGTTTCTAAGTATTAAATAGGGCTGCTATGTCTCCCCGTCTTAGTACACTTAGTACTTAGTACTTAGTGTCCCAGTCTATGTAGTAGCTGTCCTGTAGGACCAGTGGCACAATCTCCCTGGTCACCAGAGCCAGGAACTCCAGGTGTGTCCCTTGTGTTCCCTCCTGTTAGTTGAGCCTTGTTTGTTGTGTGCACATCAATGGGGAGGTATTGATCCTCAGGTTGATTGGTTGTGAGAATTGGCCATGACTACAGTGGAGGAGCTGTGGTCCAGGGGCTGACCCTGCAGATCAGGATTTGCCCTAGTAGGGCTGTAGTGCCTGTCCAGCCTGCCCTTTGGTTGTGCTGTGAATTGGTGGATGGCTGATGCTCTGTCTCGGTCCAAAGCTGGCCACCAGGAATGACAAGCCCAGGGTCTCCTGGGAGGGACCCTGACACAGGCCAAATTCAGCCACAGCCTGTGCCCTGCCTGGAGCCACTTGACATGAGCCACAAAGCAATCCACAGATGGCCCCCACTCATGCTGGGCTTAGAGGTGCCTCCCAAGGCCCAGTCATGAACTGAGACTTGCTGTGGCTTATGCTGGGCTCAGCGCTTCTCAGTAAGAGGTACAGGACACACCAATGCCAGATGCTACTTGTTTGGATTTTGTGAACCTTGGAGAGACTTTAGGAAAGTCTGCAGCACGTGCAGACTACAGACTCTTTGTATGGAAAATCCACTGGAGGCGGCTTGGGTGTGCCCAAAAGTTGGATGGGTGGTGTCTCAGGGAATCACTGGGGCAGAACAAACAATGTTCGCCAGGTTGATGGAGACTCAGATAAGGCAGCTGCCTGACTATGCATGCCAGGAAGGGGGAGGGCTTAACAAAGAAACAATGGCTTTTGCCAGCTCCTGCCTCTGGGAGAATACTACCCCTTCAGCCCTCACCCTGCAGCCAAACTATTCACTTTATCCCATATGTCTTGGGCACCTTTTGAGCTGCTTCCCCAGCACTGAAGCTCAAAGGGAGTGAGTCCTTCAGCGAGTAAGTCTGTGTGCAGGCCCTTTAAGAGGAGTGTCTAGGACTGCAGCCCTCCATCCCACTCACCCACAATCCTCACTGATTTTCACAGCCAGAAGTTACAGGGACTTCTCTTCCCAGCACTGGGACCCTGGGCTGGGGAGCCGGGGTGTGGGTCTGGGACCTTGTGCTCCTCCAGACAGGGATGTCCGCAGCCAAGATGTCTCTCCTGAATTTTAATGGTCACACACAGGTGTGGCACCAGCCTGTTCCACGTCTCTGCCCTTCCTACCAGTCTCGAGGTGGCTTCCTCTGTATGTCCTCAGTTTTAACTAGACTTCAGGTGATTCCTAATGATGGTTGTTTGGTAGTTTAATTGTAATTTCGATATGGTCATGAGAGGAGGAAAGCACAGTATTTACCTCCTCTGCCATCTTGACCTAATTGTTTTTATTCATTCATTCATTCAACAAATAATTATTGAGCACCCATTTAGTGCCAGGTACTATTTTAAGTGCTGGAAATACAAGGTTGAATAAAATGAACATGTCTCTCATGGGACTATGTTCCAGTAAGGTAAATAGGCAATCCACTAATAAATAAATGCATATGTACAATTATGTTGGGTGCTTTGAAAGAAATTAAGCAACATAAAAATTAGAGAGAAATGGGTGCTAATTTACATATGTTATGAGGGAAGAGTCCTCCACATTGACACACTGGAGGGGAGACCCAGACGAAGTAAAGGACTGAACTATGAGGAAGGGGGAACAGCAAATGCAAGTTAGTAGTAAGAGCAAGTTTGTATGTGAGTCCGTGTGAATTCCTCAGGACAGGGCTTATGACCTAGCAGTCTGTTTTGGATGAAGAAATTTCTGAGTGAATTTATTCAAGATTTAGTCATTTTTAAATCCATTTCATATTTTTCTTTAAATAAACATTCCTACAAAGTATCCAATACAGTATATCCCAAACTGAATACTGAATTATGCAATATCTAGTTCCAGCACGCACACACACACACACACACACAGAGTTCTGTGGCCAAATAAGCATAAAAAACACTGAAGAGTCATAATGTATACCAATATAATATAGGTGTTGCTAAGCCTCACAGGAAAAAGAAAAACTATCTAATTCATTATTTTCTAATGTCTGTTTCTCCGTGGAACACCTATTACTAAGTCATAAGACACTAGAATTCCATAGAATTTAGTTTGGAATATGTTGTCTCAGTTTCCTTCATTTTATATTAAGTACATGTTTATTAAATCCCCAATATTTACCTGATGGTTTCATAATTTTACAAATGAAAAATGGATACCAGAATATTGTAATGTTTTTCTAATTATGATAAAAGAACATGGATTTTCAACATTGCCTTTACTAGTGTTAATATAATCCATATTTTCACAGCCCTACCCTGCCTACTTTTAATCTACATCTAGTGATGTTTTCTTTACACTGTTAACAAAGCTGTCTTTTGGGATATTTGGTCACTTTCAGGATTGGGAGTTAAAATATCAAGGGGCAAGTTTGTAAACCTTGAAATAAACAAAGAGCAGTCAAGAAAATAGAAACAACGCTCAGGATGCCCAGTGAGAGAGAAGTCCTGGGTGGTCACGTACATCCAGGCTCTGAGGATAAACTGTCTTTGAATACAGATCCCTGGAGAAAACATCCAGGGCATTGCCCATTCTGACTTCTGTGTATTTTTGGTCTCTTCCCCCTTTGCATGTCTACTGTGAATTGGCCTGCAGTAGATGACTGGTGACAGCCTTAAAACTCAGAAGTTCTAGTATAAATCTATGTTTCTTTTCTCCCTGATTGCAGACCTCTTTAAGTATGTATTGATTTTCCATGGTCACTAGCCAGCTCTAGATACATGCTTCAGTAACAAGGCTAAATCTGCAAATAGGTAGCAAATAAAGTTGTAGCCATCTTACATCTGTGCATGAGCGTGTTTGTCTCAAAACCCTGTGTGTGTATTCAAGAGGGAGAGAAAGAGAGTGAGAGAGCAAAAGAAAACACCTGGACTTTTAGACAAGTTTAGCCAAAATCTTGTAGCCACTGGTAATTTTGAAAGGCAGAAAAGAGCGTTTATTCTTATTTTATTGTGGGTGTGGCATTTAGCTTTACAGATTTAAAGGCAGCAAGGAAATTGCAAAGCCAGAGGTTTTTCTGAGGCATTAGTTGCTGTGCAGAAAAACAGGCCAAAGTTTTGCTTGTGGGCAGAAGCATCCCAGAATGCATCTGGTGATTGGGCAGAAAGTAAGAGCTGGCAGGAGCCCAGGTGCATTGGCTCCCAGCTATAGCTCAGGAACAACCTAGGCGGTGTTCTCAGACTCGGATCGAATTTCCAAGATGGATCAGATTCAAAATTATCTGCTCGGCTTTCACTTATCTAAGATGGTGCTCCAAGTCTAGGATTACAGTCGTCTTCTGAACTGGAAATGGAGGATGGAGGGAGAAAACCCTCTGGTGTTTGTAAATACCACAATAGGTGTTTTACCTTGTTTAAATAGGCAGCAGGACAACCTGGATGTTAGAAATGTACTGCTATTCCTAGAGAATTCAAGACAGTAAAAATTATTTGGGGTTAACAATTTTCAGGGTTTTATATCATTGTATCTGGAGTCCAGAGTTATTTTTACAATGGCAATTCCTGGTTAAATTTCTAATTTTAAGTAGTTATGTGACTCAACATGTTCTTGAATTTTGAGATTTGATTTCCCTAATCATCGGCCAAATGGAAAAGAGATAATGCTAGCCTAAGAGTCACAATTTATCTCTATTTATCATCCTGTTGGGTACACCTGAAATCTTGTCTTCCGTGCCTAGTGCTTTCTTATCCCTCATTACAATTGTGACTATGGTGGTGACCAGGCCAGTCTCAGGGGCTGTGAGTCAGGGATGGTTATTGTGTGCTCTGTGCTACCATATTCCTGCACAAACTAGTGCTAAAAATGTTTAACATGAATGAATGATAAATCACTCCTAGTTGCGAGAGGAAATAAAGCTCTCCAGAGTGAACTGAAAGTGCTATTCTGGCCCCACTTAAAACCTCAGGCTTACCATCTTGTTTCTATGACCCTGTACTATAGACAGGATTATCTTAAACCCCACTTTTTTGTGTGTATGATGTCATTCTGATGGTTGTAAAGCCACTCATTAGATGACGGATTTTCTGTTTGTCATCTGCCTGCTTTACTATAGAACCACACGTACAGCAACTCAGAGAAGTAGCTGTATTTTCCTCAAAATTTCAATTTAGTTACATATAATATTGTGATAAAGTAAAAAAAAAAAAATCCTCATTCAGTGTTTTTTTTCACATATTCCCTATTTTGAAGGTCCAGCACACTTTTAGACCTTTGCTGTGTTTGCTCCCGGTAGCCACACTGAGAACGATGTGTTATAATCCTTAGTCCACAGATGCTGAACCTACAGACCAGAGAGGTTATATAATACAACTTGCCCAAGTTCCCACGGTTGGAGTCAAGACTAGACCACAGGTCTTCTGAGACAATGTTTGGTTTCAGGGAACAGAAATCTCCTCAACCTCTCTTTAGTAAAAGGAGAGTTCCTGGATGGATACAGTGGAGTCTTCGAGAACCCATTGTTGGAAGAATACTGAGGGTCAAGAAAATGAAGAAGTTGCAGCAGTCGTCACCCTCTCCGTCTCTGTATTTCTCCCTTTCTGGGATCTCATAAGCTCTTCATTCTTCCCTCTAGATGGATCTTAGTTTCTTTGGCCCAGTAACTTCAGCCTGCATGGGGCTGTGGGTTACTATAATATCAGTTCTTACTCCAGTGACTTCACAGGTTCAGGAGCCCACAACTGACAGACTCAGCCTCTCTGTCTTCCATAGAATCCACACTCTCAAAAAACAGGAATTTGATTGTTCTAGACAGAGCAGAGTGTTCCAAAAGAAAGTGTTGCAAGAAAATAATGAGCATGCCTGAAACATGCTACTTTTTAAATATATTCTATTTAAGAATTTTAAAAATCTGAATTATTTGTGCTTGCCTTAAAATAGCCTTCTTTCAGTGTAATTCTTGTTTATTTTTCACATCCCTCCCTCTGAGGATGGTAAGCTTACCTTTTCTTGACCTATCTCACTCTTGCCTTGATGGCTTCTTTATAAGCTAACACACAATTCTAAGATTCCAGTGTTTTTTCTGTGTGGTAGTTATGCAAACTATTTTCCTTTCTTAGCAATTAAATTCCAATTCCATTTCCTTCAGGTAGCTTTCCATATTACCCAGTGATGATATGAGTGTGTCATTAATTCCAGCCCCTTTGCATTTGAGGATGCTCAGGTCATTCAAACAAGCAGAGATCCTTTTAATCTTTTAAACTGAACCTCACAGACACTCTGACATGGTCCCGTTTATAATCCAGGGCGTATATTGAAAGCCATGTGGTTAGAATAAGTGGGATCCAGGGCAAAAGCAACCGGCTCTATATGATCAAACAAATGACTTTGATCTCCTGATATGCCAACTAGACAAACATCTGACCTCAAATTCACAATGGATGGTCTGAGACCGTGCACCTATTCTTTCCCTTAGACTATCTCTTTAAAATTTCTCATCATGCCTAAACTATGACAAATACTCCAAGTATCAGGAATAATTTTAACATAAGGAATTCCGGGCAGAACTTGAAAAGTTTCGGGACTTTTCTTTTTTATTACTTTTCTACTTCCACAAAGCCTTTTTGCATTAAATGAGAAGGAGGTTTATGGTAAGCTGATGAAATCACTTTTAATTAAATGGTTTAATAAATAACAAATGTTTTTATCAAAGTTTTAAACTAGAAGAAATTACACACACACACACACACACACACACACACACACACATCAAAGTATTTGACCAACTGCCCTAGCTGGCAGTCTGTGCTGTTTTAGAAGGAATGAAAGGACAAGGAGATAGAGGTCAGAGTCTCTGCTTCCTGATCCAGTATGTTAGTCATCAGATACAAAGTATAAAACCCTGGCTTTAAAAGTGTTCATTATGTTATTAAATATCCGTATGAGACCTAGTCCCTGTAGGCCACCTAAAGGACTAGGATGTTTGAGGAGTTGAACTATTTAACTGTAATTATAACAATTAAAACCTTATAAACTGCTTCAGATAAAATAGTCTCAATGCTTCCATTTAGTCTACTTTAAGAAAAATCGTTATAAGGAGCATTGCTCTTTCCCCAAAGAGATTAAAATTCAGGGATTGGCCAACAGTAGGGGGAGATAAGAATAAAAGGGAAGAAAAGATTTGCCTTAAAACCCTTTATAAAGTGTTTTTATTTTCATGCTTAACAAATGAAGCCTTCATCATCTTTGCTTCTGGGAACAGATTCAAGCCTAAGAAACACAGTTGGAAACCTGCCGTGTTGCAGCCCATCCCCAGTTAGTCATTCCAACTGGATCCAAATCGAGTATCTCCGTTCCAAGAGTTCTCCGAAAAAGGCTCATGATAAGAGATGAAACCTGGCCAATGCAACCTGGAGGGCTGCACATTCACCCACTGCCACCAGGTTTTCCAAAAAGTGGCCCAGGGTACACCTTCCTTCTCTTCAATGAGCTCTCTCACCAGACCACAGCTTTGCCCCCAGTAGTCAATTTCTCCACTGATGCACCATCTTCACTATATATATCATAATATATATATATATATATATATATATATATATATATATATATATATATACACACACACACACACACACACGTACGTGTGTGTGTGTTGTATGTGTGTGTGTATATATATATATATATATATATATGTATATATATACACACAAACGTAATCATAACCCCCCTGGAGTCCTTTCATCCAATATTGATTCAAAAAGCATTTCTTGAGCATTTACAGCGCACCAAGCCCAGGGCAAGACTATGTATGTACAATCCCTGTCTTCAAAGAGCTCAGTCTTTAAGGACTCATAGACCTGTACCTATTCCCTAAGTACAGATTAATTAATTTACTTATGAAACATTTTTATAGCACTCCTGCCAGGCATTTTAATGAGCAATATGGTGGATACAAGTAGGACATAGTTCTTTATTGTCTCAAACTTACAATCTAAAGGAGATAAAACATAGAGAAAGAACTACAATATAAGATAGTACATGGTAAGTGTAGAAATAGTTAGTAGATTTAATTGTCCCCAGGGCAGATTATGGTTTGGAAACCAGCTTGGATACAAGGTAAAGGTGATAAGTACCAGGAAAAGGAATTTGAATGAATTATGAGCCGCAGCCACCTTGGGAGGTTACACTGGTATATTCCTTGCCGTGCTAAGAAAAAAAAAGTTTTAAAGCAGCATATGTTAATTTTTTTACTTTAGAAGTAAACTAAACATGTAAATAATTTTGAAGGGAGCTTTCCCCCATTTAAAAAATTAAGTTATCATTTGCATACTATAAAGTTCACCTTTTTTAGTGCATAGTTTCCCTAGTTTTGATGAATTTATAGCCATTTCACTGCAACACAATCTATTAATAGAATGTTTTCATCACCCTGAGAAATTCCGCTCTGTTCCTTTATGATCAACTCCCTCCACCTCCGTCCTGGCAACCACTGGTCTGTTTTTTATCCTTATACCATGTTTCCCCGAAAATAAGACTGGGTCTTATATTAAGTTTTGCTCCAAAAGACACATTTGGGCTTATGTTCAGGGGATGTCATCCTGAAAAATCATGGTAGGACTTACTTTCCGGTTAGGTCTTATTTTCAGGGAAACACAGTAGTATTCTTATGTGGAATGTTGTAGAAATAAAATCAGGCAGTATGTAGCCTTTTGCATCTGGTTTCTTTCACTTAGCATGGTGCATTTGAGATTCATCCATCATAATTGTAAGTATCAATAGTTCATTCCTTTTCAGGGCTGAGTAGTAAGTATTACAATGTATGAATGTATCACAGTTTATCCATTCATCAGATGAGGGACATTTTGGTTGTTTCCAATTTGGTTTTTGTGAGAACATACGTTTTTATTTCACTTGGGTAAATACTTAGGAGTGGGTCAATACTTGTTGGGTCATATGGTAAGTGTATGTTTAATTTTATAAGAATCTGCCAAACCTTCTTTCCAAAAAGTTTTCCAACATGGCTGTACCATCTTCTTTCCTGCCCTCAGTATTCGAATGTTCTAGTTGTTTTCCCATTCTAGCCAGGACTTGATCCCAGTCATTCTTAATCTGAGGAAATTTAAGACCACGGACTCACTTTCAGGTGGAGAGATAACATCTCCCCATGTTGGCCCCTTGGTATGCAAAGAGCTATGCAATTTCACACATAAATCAAGCAACTGGAATTTATTAGACACTCTGCCTGTGTTATCAAACACATACCCAAAGTATGCCAGGCACTGTGGGCATGCACAGAAAGCGTCAAACTGAGTCCTTTGATCCAATGAAGTTTTATTCTACATTTTCCCAAGCTATAATCTGAGAAAAACTCTACAAATGTTTTGGTTATCGAATATGTTAAAGGACCCTGCTTTCTGGAAATTAACAACTCACCTGAGCATATCAACAACTTTGAGATGTGTTACTACAGAAATTGGTTTAGTTTGTTTTATTCACCATCTCCCAAATTTACACAGCCATGGATTTTTTCCAACAGAATAACTTTTTAAATTTCATGAACCCATTTCTCTTTAGTATAGTTTAAAAACACTATAGTGTTATTTGAGAAAGAACACACACACACAACTGTAAAATGGGGATAATAATACCTACCTGATAGGTTCTTATAAGGATTCAATGAGATGAAATACATAAAAGTATCTTTTACAAGGCCTAATACGCAGTAGAAGTCCATTAGAACAAAGTAAATTTGGGGAAAGAGAGAGAGAAGAAACATTACAAAGTGTAATATAGAAAAATTGTACCATTTTTTTTGAGCACTTATTCATACCAGGCATTAAATCTTCATAGTAATCTTAGGAAATAGAGGTGCTACTATTGTCCCCAAGTCACATAAAGGTCCAATCCAGAATTCAAACCGACATCTGGATGACTCTGAAGCAAACTCTTCTTAACCTTTATGTGTACCTCCTCTCTCAAGAGTAGGAGTGCTCTAGGGGTTCAGAAGAAGAAGGGAGAGGATGCATGAACCTTTCTTCATCCACCCTGATGTCAAGGATGGGAGTCAGTGTCACTCAAACTGACATGGGTAGCGTCACTGGCACCACCGCCTTTGGGGTCTTAATGTATCATTGTTTCCTGGCTCTGTGTTCGCACCAAAGAAGCAGTGAAATTGCCCTTGCAAATTTTCCTGCCTGTGAGGCTGGCTTTAAATGGAGTCCTGGCAGTTCTCTGTCAGATCAACCGTCTTTACCTTCCTCTGGAAGAGGGCCACTGTGGAGCACTCAGTAAGACTTGAATGACCTCCTTCATCTCTAGATGAGTTTTAAGCTATCCTGTCAAGTGGAAATTCAGCTGTAATTGTATGTGTGCATATGCCATGATGTACAGATGTAATTGTGTTTCCCATTTGGATAGCCAGTTGTCACAGAAACGTTTATTATATATTCTATTCTTTTCCCATGGATTTTTAAGGGTATGACTCTCATATGACAATTTTCCTTATATTTTTTCATCTATTTCTGGACTCTGTTCTATTTTGTTGGTCTTTTCAAAAGCCACTCCACATTGTTTAAATTACAATGGCTTATAAGTCATCACATACCTGGTAGAGTAATTCCCTCTATTTTATCTTTCTTTCTTTTCTCTTTTTCTCAGAAATATAGTAGTAATTTTTGAACTTGTAACCTTGCGTATGAATTTTAGAGTATATGTAAAAATCAATTAGCAGCAGAATAGTTTCTTGCAAACACAATATTTTGTGGTCCACCCACATACAAAATGAATACAACTGCAGCTCTACTTGACGTGGGATGGAGTCTCTGGGAGCGACCTTTAGGCCCTTCTTTCAGCCCCTGAATGAACCTTTTATTCACCAAATTTCTAAGGTAATCACTGAACATAGAAAGTAAGACTTTTAAGCCAGTCAATGACTAATGGTGGGAATTTTGCAGCCCGTGGAGAAAATAAGGTCATAGGAGAAAATGGCAAAACAGATCAGGTTGATACACGTTAACCCAACCCATTTTTGAGAATTTTCCCTAGTACTGTCCTTGACCGAGATCCAATAATTGGGAAACTACATTATCTAGGTAATCTTCTCTAACAGTTCTTCACAGACTAGAATAGTTTTTCCTTAATTATGATTCGTTTCAGAAACTGGAAAAATATTGGTCTCCCACATAGGTGTAGAATCCCTCTGAGATGGCAAACAACTAGAAACCTGGCAATGGTCCTTGGGAGACAGACTAGTAGAATTTTTACCTTGTAAAAATCTCCCAGATCACGGTCCATCCCTATCAGAGAAATATTACCACATAACCAAGATGAGCATCAGCTAAAAGGTAATTTCCTGAAGCCGTCTCATGTGGAACAAATTGAAAATCCACAGTCCTTCAAGAAAGACTTTTTTCTTCATTACTTGATCTTTTGAAAAAAAATTGTTTCACTCTTCACTTCCCTAGCAGATGTTGCAAATTTCAGAAATAGGCAGGGACCTTCAGACTGAAATGAAAAATGGATCCTCTTAAAAATGTAAAATTCAGTTCAAAATGTTTAGAATATAATAAGTGGGGCCTAGGAAGTGCTTACCTCTGATTTTGAGGATTTTGTCTCTATATTATTCAGATGCCGTAAATCTGGAAAAGAGCAACACTGCCCTGAATGTGATGAATAACATTTTGATAACCTTTTTTAAAAAACAAAATTGCCCATGTGTTGGGAATATATGAAAATTGTATGCTACTGTTGTTAAGATCTGACAGATTATTATTATGTGTTTAATGAAGTACTGGTGGGTTCAGAAAAAGATGCAGCACTTCTACAAATTCCATGCATGTGTTACATTTTACTCTCCCGTTGTGTTAAACCATGTAATTCTTTCTTGACTGTTCTTTTCTCCACTCTGACTCTATTTCCTAGATATCAAACTTTGCTGAGTTTTAAAGTTCTTTTTGATAAGAAAAATCTTATCAAATGCATGGTCTTTAATTATTCATCCTACAAATAGTCATTGAGTGCCTACTGTGTGCCACTTCGTGACCACTGAGAATATAGGAGTAAACAAGACAGAGGCTCTCGTGGCGTTTAAAGTTGATAGGAAATGATAGACAGTTAAGTCACTGGGGAGAAAGCATGAAAAATGTCATGGTCAGAGACATTTAGGGCACACTGTCAGGGGGCCTAACCTAACCATGGGGTCAGGAAGCCCCTCCCCAGAGAAAGTGGTGTTTAAACTGTCCCTTGAAGGATGAAGAGGAATTAGCCAAGTACAGAAGAGAGGACAACTGATAAAATGTTTATAACAGAGAAAGGAAGAGTCCTTTAGGCAGAGAAAATAACATATGCACAGATGCTAAGTGCAAGCATCACTGTTTTGAGGGAGTAAATATATGAGTAAAAATTTTTATTTTTAAAACTTTCCAGAGCAAAGTATTAAATACTTGTCTCAATATGTGTACTCCATTTGTGGATATTTCCCCCTACATTTGGTCAAATAATAAATGGAAAGAGGTGCAGATGGCTAGACATTATCGGTGCCTTGTTTACAAATGAGTCCATTCATACAAAATGAAGAACAATGAATAAGAATGTACTGTGCTCCCTTTACCTTCGTAGTTCTGCCTTTGCCACCTGATGAACTCCCAGCCCTCCTCTAAGACTCAGCATATCATCGCCTCTAGAAGGATTCCTTCCTAGATCCTTCTTCCTCAGGTCTGAGGTACACGCCTCTCCTCTGTGGTCACACCGCACCCAGTTCTTACCTCTGTCAGAGCACTTTTCACGCTGTGTGTATTTCCCAGCTTATCCCATATTCAACTTTGAGTTCCTTACAGTTGAAGACAAGTGTAAGGGAAAAAGAGGGACCCTGGAGTCAGAGAGACCTAAGTTGAAACCAGAGCTCAGCCACATGCTGTGTAACCTTAATAAATTACTTAACTTCTCTGAGACTCAGCTTATTCATCTGTAGAATTGAGATAATAATGGTATATACCTTTTAGAGTTATTTTTAGTATTAGAAAGTAATGTATGTGAAGTGCTTCACACAGTGCCTAGCTTTAATAGCACTCTATAAAAATGTATTGAATGAATGAATGAATGAATGAATGAATGAATAAGAAAATGTGAGGTTTGTCCACAGGATTGTTTGTTCAGAGTTCCCTTTAGACTGTAGCCACTTCAGTGATCAGAGTCCCAGGTGCTCAATCCTGGGCATTGTCACCTTAGCCTTCAAACAGGTACTGATTAGATCAGCCTTTGCTCCTTCCCAAAGAGTCCAGCTTCTCATGTTACCCCATGTAAGTTCCAAGCCCAGACTTCCAGCTTCCTGTACTTCTTATACGTAGAAGAGAAAACTTCCTACAGTGCTGTCCATTCAGTTTTTCACTTAGTCCTCCAGTCAGGAAACATGTGCTAAGTACCTACTATGTGTCAAGGACTGTGATAGATGTTAGTGGTATAATGGAGATTTGATTAAATGTTTTACGTATTTATTAGCCAGGATGCTACACAAATGCGTTGTATATGATGGCTTTTTTCCCGATGGCCACCCTGGGACCATCTCAGCCCGACCTCATGTTGTACCTTTTGTGCTCCCAAATCATCTCTCCTTTTCCTCTCTTCAACTAGATGTAAATATAAAGATAATCTTAATACCCTGTTCAGTTTTAGCTGTGTGTGCTGAACACACAAATGCCAAAAGGAATACTTTCGATCACTCTTAAAATGAAGCTCTGTACATGAGGATACATAACAAATGAAGACTTACAGCTTCCGGCCTCGCTGGATGCTACTGACCGTAGGAACCACTCCTGGAGGGAGGGAGGGTGGGGTGTGTCTGGCCCACATGTTTCATCTCAGCACACGAGAAGCTGATACTCTTAGTGCCGTTGCTAAGAGGGTAAGAGACAAGAGCTAAGATGACGGCCAAGGACCCGAGTCAAATGTAACTGCTGTCTCTCTTGGTTGGTGGATATGACTTCCGTTCACAGAGGATATCGACATTTTTAGGCTTGTTTCATAGCCTACCTTATGCTTTTACTCAAAATGAGGAGCCACTTATCTTTTCATTCAGCAGACATTTATTGAGGGCCTGCATGTACACTGCTGACTAAAGTATAATTCCTCTCCTTTAGAGACGTTTGGTCTAATGGGAGGTGAGGAGACTGATGAATGAACAAATACCCGTAGTATCAGACGGTGGTTAAGAGCACGAGTCTTGGTGTTAGCCCTGCATTTGAAACCAGTTAATTATTTACTTGCCATCCAACTGGTGATAGTTACTCAATCTCTCTGAGCCAGTTTCCTCATCTATAAAATGAGGATAACAGCCGTGTTACCTTAGAAAAAATTTTATTGAAGCGTCAACGAGATTATCTATGTACAATGCTTCTCATGGTGTCTGGAGCATTGTAAGTCCCCTATAAATGTTAGCTGGGGGTTGTTTGTTCTTTGTTTTTATGGTGGTTGTTATCAGAGACTGGAACAGAGTCTGGAACAGAGTGCTAGGGAACATTGAGGGAATGTGACCAATCTGACCTAAGCAAAGGTTTCCCAAGGTGGCTTCAGAGCTGTGTACTGAGGGCTGAGTAAGAGGTGAGCAGAGGAAGGCCATTCTAGACCTCTAGAATAACATGTCCAAAGCCAGAGTCATGAAAATATTGGAACAATTCAGAGAACTATTCATGGCAGTTCTATCAGGTGAAAGGATGAGTGTGGCCAAACATTAGACACAGACTGGGGAGATAACAGCTGCCATAGAAAATGGTTGGAAATGTACTCTATAATCAATAGGAAGCCAGGGGACATCTTCTAATTATTCCTTTTAGCTCTGCCGACCACCGAACTACTCAACAGGCTGACATGGACTTCAGCAATGTGTGTGTGCTTATCTGCATCCCGAGAAGGTATAAATAACATGTTGTGAGGAAAATAGAAAAATTCAGTGATAGTAATAGCTAACATTTGTTTGAACTTTATGAAGGACAGAGAACTTTCATATACGCTCTCTGTGTTAAACCTTATGATATCCCTGTGACTTGGCATTACTAAGATTTCAAGTTCATATAGAGGGAATTGAGGTTCAGAGAGTTTGGGCAACTTTTACAAGATCACACAAGTTGGAAATAGACGAGTTGAGGCCATAAACCCATCTAACTCCAATCCCGGACACTTTGTAGAAATGACCTTCTCTACTCAGGCAACTCTTTCAAGGTCAATCTAAATTTTGATTCCCTGAGTAATAACTCTTGTCTGTTAAAGGACAGATCTACCATCACTGTGTTGGTTCTCTAAAATACTACTGAAATCTCCTGTTAGCATCTTTTCCCTAGTCTTTGCTTCAACTATTTTGTGCCTTCGCTATCTGGATTTTCCATTTTTATGATCATCCTGTATCTTAACTTTCTCCAAGCCTAGACAACCATTTAATTAATCTATCACTTTACTGCGTGACACTTATCTATTTTAAAGGTGATTCTGGCTTTATTCAGCAAAACTGCCTCTTTTTCACTACCTCCTGTTAAAAGCACCTCATCTTAATAGCTTGACTTTTTCCACACCTTCCCTACTTTCTCCCTGTGCTTTCTTACCCTCTGCCTTAATGTTCTGCTTGCTCTAAGCCTGAAAATGTTTGGGCTGTGAAACAACTTGTGTAAGAAAAACCCACAGGTGGAAGGACCTCGTAATGAATGGCCACCCCTGGTGTTTCCAGGGCCTCCCATGAGAACTTATGGAGTCTGTCTGTATTTCCCTGGTAGCCCCAAAGATCCCACTCCCACAGATGGGACATCCCATGTGGCAGTGTGGTCCTGCTGTACTCTAGATCCCACATTCCACATCAGTCTTCTAACTAGCTGGGTGATCCAGGCTCCATTCTGGGGAGCCTTGCCCACCACTAATGCCTGGCTACTGGGCAGCTGGCAAAGCTTTGCTATCTGTGGGGACTGTGCTGGCAAGGCAATGAGGCAAGGCTGGGCTTGGCAAGTGGGTGCACTGGGAATTAATGTAAGAGAAAGAAGGTCCTCCAGAAGCCTCAAAACTGCCCAGCAACAACATATGCAAACAAGGGCTCCATCCTATGGCAACAGTACATCTGTAGCCTATCCCTTTGTACACCTGCCCACCACAACTACCAATCAGGAGGGGAAGCAATGTGGTTGAACTTCCCTGATTGAGGACGATCAGTCAGTAGCATGATTAGCTGAACGTCCTACCCGGGACAGTCTGTTCTGCCCCCCGCCCATCCCCACAGAGGTGCTTCATCCTATTCTGACTGGTTCTCCAGGACTTCATGCCCCTAAACTCTCTTCCTTACAGAATCTTGCTTCAGCTCTGCATACCTCACTCACTTTTAAGATTCAGCTGATGCCAACTGGTCAAGTTCATCTGCCTGTCTGTTCTATCCTCATCACCATAATACCACCTTACATGAATAAAGCTCTCTACAGTAGGCTGAGTGCTTCCTCAAACATCCTGTTATGTGAATCTTACAAACCCCCATAATGTCAGCCTCGTTATGGGCCACATTCGGGACATGCTCTTAGCTTTATTTTACGCTTGAACAGATAGGCTCAGAGAGGTTAACTGATCCTTCTAAGGTCTCACAACTAGCCAATGGCACAGCTGGCACTTAAACCATTTTTTTTTTTTACTTTAAATCTTGTGTTCTTTCTTTTATAAATATTTACAGGAGCAGACAGACAGGGACAGTGAGAGTGGACAAAATCCAACAACTATCACATATATGCTTATAGGGCCAAGTGACCTGTTCAAATCAGCTCCCCGGCATCCGTCTCTATCTTCCCCACCAGGCGAAAGACTAATCCTTCTAAACGCCCTCTGCTCTCTGTTTGCTACCTTAATCCCTAAGATCCCATCTGTTGTGTCTCTGGACACACATACACATGGCCCATTAAACTATAGTGATTCAGGGAAGGATGAAAACTGCAGAAAACTGGGACAAAATTCCCTAATTGTAACAGGGCAGGCATTGGGGTTTGGGGACAGATTCAGGACAGCGGATAGCCATGGAGATCATTGTGACCGACAGAACACAGTGACAGATAACTGGTGGGAATACCATTATGTATTCAGCAAAATGAAATTCAACTGTGTCTTCAGGGTGCTCTGACTTATAGAAGGATCATGTGGAATGGACGACAGGAGCCATGACAGAGATGCAGGAAAACAGACAGGGTGAGCTGGAGAGGTGATTCGGGCTCAGAAGCATTATCACGATGCCGGTATGGCAAAAGCAAGATAGTACCTCTCATCCTAGAGCGTCTGTTGTCCTGGAGAGTCTGAGCTTACAGAGACCAGAACTTAGTCACAGACACATGACAGGGCTCCTCCAACCAGAACCAGCTTCAAGGTGTGAATTTGATCTCAGGAACACAGGCAAAGCTTACTGTCAGAACCAGAGACTTGGTTCAGGGCCATACATGAAAACCAGCTTCGAAGGGAAGAAAGATGCTGGGTCGGGAACAGGCAGGACCTAGCATCCCTCAGTTTGGGACATTACCCTCATAACCTGTATTGATCAGAGTAGGCGAGGTTATGCTGCAGTAACAAATACCACCAAAATCTTAATGCCTAAAACACAAACTTTTATTTCTTATGCTATATGTCCACAGTGGGGGCAGGGAGATCTATTCATCATAGCCATTTGGGACTAAGGGTGATGGAGCAGCCACCACTCTGAGCATTGCCAGTTGCTGTACCAGAGAGAAAAGAGAGAGTGCTCAAGGGTCTCTTGTTAGCAAATAAATTCTTAGCCAGAGAGTAACACATTCCTGCAGCTCACAACTCATTGGCCAGAGCTAATCACATGTTCCCCATGGAGTCCAAGAAGTACAATCCTGCCACAGGCCCAGTAGTCAGAGAGCTGCAAACATTCAGTGAGCAGCCCACAATGAGGCTTTGATGTGTTGGATTAGTAATGGATTATAACTTTAACCTTATGAAATTAAAGACATCAGCTACAGAAGTCTGGAAAACATAGACTTCCATTTGTTTAAACAAATGTTTATCGATCACTGCTATGTGTGATGGCCATGGATACAGTGGTGACCAGATACAATTCTTCCTTCAAAGAGTGCCCCGTCTAATGGGGAAGAAGAACCCACACTGTGTGACAGCAGCTTCAATAAGAAGCAGCCCAGGATTCTATGGAAGCACATGTGAGAAGTGACTGATCTAGGCTGAGGGCTGGGGAGATGAGTTTAAGGAAAGCTTCTATGTTTACATAGAATGTGTGATCGAAAAATATGGGGAATGTTTAAATAAAAGAAATTTATTACAGTAAAAGACACATTGCCATTAATCCCCTCAAAATACTCCCCTTCACTTTGAACACACACTTATCCCATTGTTCTTGCCACTTTCTGAAGCAGTTCTGGAAGTCCTTTCTCGTGAGTGTCTTTACTTCATCCTCCATCATAACAACGCTCCATGTCACACATCACTTCTGGTATACAGCAATTTCTGTCAGATAAGAACATTTCGGTGTGTCCTCATCCGTGTTATTCACCGGATCTGGCACCCTGCGACTTCTGGCTCTTCCCCAAAGTCAAAATGACAATGAAAGATAAATGTTTTGAATCGATTCAGGATATCGAGGCAACCCTGATAGGGCAACTAAAGACACTTTTTTTTTTTTTTTAAAGTGAGGGGGATTAATGGCAATATGTCTTTTACTGTAATAATTTTTTTAAATTTAAAATTCACCGTATTTTTGAACACACCTCGTATAACTCTGCTCACTAAAACACACAAACACACACACACACACACACACACACACACACACACACACACACCACAAAAGAAAATCCCTAGCATGAGAATCTGTCCTGTGTTCATTGTAGCACAGTTGTCCCTACGGCATTCAGACCAAGCTTCATTAGAGGAGAGCTTCTGGTTTTATCCTTTAAAGTCTAGCTCTAGACTTCGGGTGACTTAAAGGTAACATGATTTGAAAAGGAATAACAGCCTCTCTCTTTCTACTGACAAATTTTTCTCCCATAAACTCTGCCACTGACACCTCAAATTCCTATTTCATCAACTTTTCTGGTTAATACATAAAATGTGCCTGTGAAACTACAAACATTTTCTGAAAGCAGACATACAATAAACCCCTACCATCTTAGTTTACAGTAAACTTTAGTATCCATTTAGCTTTCAGTCACCTGGCATACTCAGGGTATGGCCTGTGGGCCAGCAGCATCAGAATCACTCGGGAGCTTATTAAAATGCAAAACCTCAGTGTCTCAGTACTGCCCCCACCCAAACACTTACTAAATAAGACGTTGCCTTTTAACAAGATCCCAAAGTGATTCATATTCATGTTAAAGTTTGGAAAGTACTGACCCAGCTGAGAACAAGAGAAATTGACCATAAGACAGATTTTTTTATATCAAAAAGGGAACTTTTATAAATCTGAGGCATGTGATCCTAGTGGGGAAGGCAAGTATGGCTTAGACCTCAGAAGCAAGCAGAGGGTACAGAGTCCTGTGCAGAAGGCTGGAGCTTAAGAAAAATGAGAATCTGATGAAAGGGAGGGAAAAACATAGCAGGAAAAGAAAGTTTTGAAGGCACACTTTACCCTCAAGGGTTTTGCTTAGAGAGGGTTCCAGGAATTATGTTGGCCTTTGTTGGAGTTTAGAAGTGAAATAAGGGTTTAAAAGGTCTCTTCTCAGTTGCTCCTCCTTTTCTCCCTGCTAAATCTGTGTGCAAAACTGCGCCATCTAAAGGGGAGTTCATTCACCCTTTACTGACTTGTACCTCCAACATTGGCCACGTGGAGAGTGGATCCATAGACTGAAAGCTCTCAATAAATGGCACTTAACAACTGAATAGCATAAACTCCAGAACTGGGAGACTCCAAGCGACAACCGAAGTCTGTGCTATTGAGTCATGAATGTGGTGGGAAATTTATAAACTGGCAGCTGGACTTTTTTATTGAATAAAAGTTTCATCCAAAATGGGCTACCACGTACAATCATGTCCTTCCAATAGTAGGGTCTTCTACATTTGACATATTCTCTCAGCTGCGCTGTTTCAGTAGCTTGTCAACCCACTCTTCACTGCCACGTGTCTGGTTCTACAGCTACATTATTATTACTATTCTTATAGTTGTTGTTAGCCTTTTGCTGCTGAAGTAGCTGTAATGGGCAATTTAATTGTTGTTATAGGACTCAGAAAGTTGAGTTACCTTAGCCCAAATAAAAGTTGATATGCCAGGAGTTATATCTGAACTGAGTGAACAGCTAATACTTTCCATAACATTTTTCCATAATGTGGCTATAACTATATTCAAAAACTTGTTTGTAATTTTTGGAGCACATCCAACAGGCATTTCCACCCAGAAGACTTCAAATTAAAGCCAGTAGATTTCTGTTGCAAAGGTATTAGAGACCAAACTCTATAGATATTATATTCAAAATAATTGCTACGATCAGGATGATAACTAAAGTCTATCATTAGCACTCATACAATGTCACTAGTAATACTTACTAGTACTGTTTTTTGCTACATAAGCAAAACCAATATACTAAACTATATATATACCTATATATGTATGTATATAGTATGTGTAAAATGAAGCAGATAAAATAAGGATGAGTTTACATTATAAGGCATTTGCCATTTTCCCTTAAGTTATTTTCATAAGCATGCAAACCTAGACAAACAAAAAACCTCCACATCTCCTCTGCTGCCTCTCCAGTGTTCTGCCCTCCTTTTCAGCAATACTCCTTGAAAAAGTTCTCAAAAAAATAACGTGACCCTCACTTCTCATTCAATCCTGAACCCATTCCATCAAGTTTTTTGTCTCTAGCTTTCCAATGAAGCATCTCTTGTGAAAACCATCAGTTGTCCATCCCAACGGTCAATTCCCAACTCTCATCTCACATGACTTAGCAGCAGCATTGGCTCCATGGATCACTCTCTTCTCCTTGACACCCTTTCTTGGCTTGACTTTCAGGACACAAATCTCTCATGGTTCTTGGTCTCTTTTATTGGTTTCTTTTTCATCTACCAGACTTCTAAACAATAGGGTGCCTGGGTTCAGTCTTTGGATCTCTTCTTTTCTTCCTCTACACGCACTCCCTAGGTGATAACATCCAAATTCATGGTTGTAGATATCTATTGTATGCTGACAACTCCCACATTTATATTTTCATTCTGGATCTGTCTCCTGAACACCAGACTCATATATCAAGTCGCCTACCTGACAGCTACACTTGGATGTGTTAAGCATCTCAACCTGGACAGACCCCAAGATAAATTCTTTATCTCCAAACCCCACCCACTCCGCTCAAAACCAAAAACAAAACAAAACTGTTTGTCTTACAGTCTTCCCCATCTCAGAAAATGATAACTCTATACTTCCCTCTCCTCAGGCCAAAAATACTATAGTTGCCCTTGCTGCCTTTCTTTCTTTCTCACTCTATATCTAGTGCATTGGTTAATTTTATTGGTTCTGCCTTTGAGTCTATCTGGAATCCAGCCACTTCCCACTGTCACCACCCTGGTCCAAACCACTATCTCTCTCCTAAATTATTCCTATTGCCTTCCTTACTGATCTTCCTTTCCCATACAAACTATTCACTACGGAGCTGACAGAGTGATCTTTAAAACATAAATCAGATCATGTCACTCCTCTGCTCAAAATCCTCTCATGCATTTTCATATCACTCAGAGTAAAAGTTCAAATTCTGACAATCACATCCAAGGTCCTACAGGATCACCCCACCCCCTCCACGACCACCACCACTCTTCTCTCTTTTTCTGCACTAGCCACATCAGTCTGCTAGCCATGTTTCAGACATACCTAACATGCTGCCACCTCAAGACTTAAGGAATTTCAGGACTTGGAATTCCTCCAGATATCCCTTCACTTCCTTCAGGTCAAATGCCATCTTATCCTAGATCACCTTATGCACTCCAACCCACATGCTATACTCCAGTCCCACTTTCTCATTTTTTATAGCACACATCACCATGTGATATATTATTTGTTCATATGTTCATTATCTGTCTTCCTACACCAAAATATCTGCTTAATGAGACTCAGGACTCTGTTTCACTTACTGCTGCAACCCTAGTGCATGACACAGTAGGAACTCAAAACATATTTTTTGAATGGAAGGTAGGAAGGAAGGAAGATATCATTGATGGCTTTGACAAGAGATACTTCATTGGAAATCTAGCGACAAAAACCTGAGTGGAAAGGGTTCAAGATCGAATGAGAAGAGAAGAAATGAGGGTCAGATGTTTTGGACAACTTTGTAGGAGGGAGGGAGGGAAACCCAGTCTTAAAATCTTGGAGTGTGTTTCAGTTTTTAAGATTTCATTTACATGCAATTTTAAAGAAATTGAGGGTTGCATCAACCAAGGCACACCTGTCCGTTCAAACTGGATTTGAATTCACAGTTTACTGACTGAAAGGATATTGCACAATTTGGTTAATTTCTCTAAAAGCATCATTTTTCTTATTTATGAAATGGAAGAAAGAGTAAGATATACCTTGAAAGACGGTTGTAAAGATTAAACAGGGTTAATGTCTTTAAATTGTTTATAATGTGCCTCATACTTAGAAAGGACTCAATACGTGTTGAATATTATTGTTGTCATTACTGGTTACTCCTCATATATTTCATATTACTAAATTATTTTTTAAAACTACTACATCTTACTATTATTTTCAGAAGCTGTAAATTTTATATAGTTCCCATATATCAACAAGAAAAGACAACTAGAAATATTTCACTGGGTCTTTCTACCCCCCACGTGTTTTTTTTTTTTTTTTTTTTAGCTATTTAAACAAATATTTTTCATAGAACTTTGGACTGTTATTCCTGTTTTTTCTGTCTTGTGTTCCAATCTGAAAGCATTCTAAATAAAAAGTTCAGCCTTTTTTCTTTTTGAGGATAGTAACAGTGTATAGTGTATTGACTGTTTTTTTTGTGTGTTTCTAACGCCCATAATTCCAGACAAATGTAACTTAGAAGAGCATTCTGGGTATTTGTACTTAAATGGACATAAGGAGCCCTCTATTTCCAAAAGCACTTGCAAAATATTATCAGAGATAACTTACATTCCCACAATTAATGTTCTTCCTAGAATCTGAATATCTTTGCCAAGTAGGATGGTTCATACTCCTTTCAAACTTGGGGAAGGGGAGATTCAAAGCATCAGCAGGAATAAGGTGTAAGAGGCCAGGTGGAGGAGCATCGTGTCCATCAGCGTCCTGAATCTGGGGCAGGTGGTAATTTGATGATCTGATCCTCAGAGAGCTTCCTGCTGCCGAGAGGAGCAGGATGGTCAGGAAGACTGTCTGATCTCCAGCTTTTATTTTCTACTCTTTGTCTCCCGTCTCCTTCACTTGCTTGCTCTCCGCTACCTCCCAACAGGAGCTCTCCCCATTCCCTCCCACCCCGGTACGAGTCGTCAGTGTCTGTTCTCATGAATAGGCAGAGAGCCGTTCCAGATTCAGGTAATAAATTGAGCTACAAGATTTCGTTGAATGAAACCATCTAAGTCTGTCTACATAGACACAGAGACCCAATCTGAAGTGCTGATAAGAGCTGATTGTCGAGGCCGATCAGTTTAAGGGAAGATTAAGTTTTGAGGAAAAGGACTTTAGAATCCACCCGATGATGTACTTACAGGCAGTCCCAAATGCCACTTTTATGTGCATTTCCTAGGGAGGGACTGCCTTCCTTAACCTCCTTTGTTAAGGCCCTGGAAGCCACAGATGTGTGGTCTCTGATGTATACCTCTCCTGAAATTACATTCTTTCATTTAAACTGCAATGATGTGAGAAATTAAATAATAATTGTAATAGTCACCAATATTAACTGAGCCTTGTTGATAAGAAGAACTCCATATGCATTATCTCCTTTAATTTGTATATTCATGGTCTCTATTTCACTAATGAGAAAAACAGAGATCTGAAGACTTCAGTTACTTGCTCAGGATTTAAACTCAAATCTGTGTAAGTGCAACGTCTGTGTTCTTAACAACTATGCCATAATGCCCGCAGAAAATTAACTTATTTTTCACTTCACTTTGACTATATCTTTCCTGTGGTATAAATAATTGGTACACATTTTGATATACATGGTTCGTAGCTAATCTGCTTCCCTGAATTGCCTTTTTGTCTTCTTAGCACTTTCATTTTATTGTTCTTTGCTTTTTTACATTTATTGTTTCAGCTCAGTAGAAAACATGTCTGCAGCTTCATGCTTTTATTTTAGACAACTGGAGTACAGTGTTTACAAAATGCTTTTTACATATATTATCTCAGATACTACACTGTCAATTAAGCATCATACTACTTTTACAGATGAGAAAACTAGAATTCAAAAAAATGAAGCAACTTGCTCAATATCGTATTACAACTGTATCAAATGCAGGCCCCATATCTCCAAATTCTATATTTATTGTATTAGATTACATTGCCTCCTATTTCTATATTATACCAATAGTATGTATTTTTCATGGTTTATAACAAATACTCTGGCTGAGTTAGTTCTGTATTATTTCTAATGGTTGGTATTATAGCAGGGCTCTGAAGTCAGGCTGCCTGAGCTAGAATTTTGGCTCCATCATTTACTATCTAGATGAATTATTTACCATCTCTAAATGTCATTTCTCTCATCTGTAAAATGGGGATAACAGCGCCTATCTTAAAACGTTGTTAGAGTTGTGAAATGTGATCATGCATAAAGCATCCAGCATAGCGGCTGATGCCTCATAAGTTCTCAACATATGATCGTAATTATTGTTATTTATGGATAATAACTCCAATAAGCATGTATTGGAATTTCTTTGAGACTTACATACCTCATGATTTAGAAATTGCTCTAATGTTCCATGCCATCTACACATAGTTTTAGAATCCCTTAACTTGCAATTGATTTAGATTCCTGCCCTAAGACTTTGACATAAGCCCCCAAATGTTATAAGCTTAGCTTCTAATTGGAAAAAGAGTAAGGATAAGCAGACCACTTCAAGCCAAATACGGCGTTTTAAAAGTAAATTTGTGAGAAATGAAGTCAATTTTCCCTAACTTACATAGAACCAGCTAGAGAAGATTACTGTAAGTTGAGTTGAGTTAAAATGTTCTGATTGGTTGGTGTATAATAAGTATACAGTCTAAGACCATCTCACACCCTGGAAGCTTTCCTCTGTAGTTCCTCATTGCTTTTCTTCACAGTTCAGAGTTCACTGTTTTAAATGTTTTAAATGTTGATTCCAGGAGGCTCCAGTTAAAAGATGTTCATTTTCTGTATGGGTTTTCTAACAGGCTGCTTTGATCTTAACATGAGTCAACGACCATTATGTCATCTTTGTCACATACATTTGTGTGAGGAGCTTAGTTACCAATAATAAGGTGGTGTTTTTGTTTGTAGAATGTCATTGTCATTTCCCTTTCCTTAGTGAATATAACTCAGTTTTAAAGAAATTGCAGCAGTGCACTAAAATGCTGAGTATACCAGGAAAATTGCATATTTCATATTTTGTGATTGAATTTTATGCTTTAGTTTTTCTATCGTAGACATACTTGTAAAATCTTCTACTTGAACAACTGGAGACTTGCCATTACTTAATTTTGACCAGTGTAAAATGAGCATTCTTTTTAGAGGATTCTTTTTAGATATAAAGAATCCTTAGAGTTATCTCATTTTGTTTTTTGTTAGATGTGATGTTTGCTTTTGGAAAAACAATGTATTTGTTGTTAACATATCAGACTTCCTCCGTAATTTTTTTGTTGTTATTTCCATTATCCCTTGCCCTCACCTCCTAGAAATCTGTCTCATAGCTTCTCTTCCCTCTTCACCTGACCTCCTAATTCACAGGTAACAAGGTTATCATCAGTGGTATTAACCATGATGAAAAAGAAAAACATAGAACCTTCAATTCCATCTGTTAAAGTGAATGGTACCTATACCATTGCATGACCAGCTAAGATAAAATGTACCTAGTCAAGTAATTAACAACACTCAAGAAAGAGGAGCATTGAATAAAACAATGACAATGTTAGTTAACATGACAACCCCCTTGCTTTGTGAAACAGAATTATTTGAAAGAGCTTCTGAAAATATTTTTATAGCTTTTCAAAGCACTGTGCTTTGTGAACATAGAAGCTTTTTTCATGTAGAAACAGTAGTGAAGGTATCTTATGTTCGTAGCACAGCTAAATTATATCAACTTATCATTGTGTTGCTTAAGGAAGCAAACAGATTTCAAAGATTTATTCTAGAAAACAGTGTTTAATCAATTTCTTATACTGTCTTTGAACATAATCTAGTAAGCAGATGTGGAGTTAACAGCTTATTATGTTCTCATTCCCTATATCCATTCAGAGTCTGCCAGGCTCAGAATAAAAGTCAAGACATGTGCACATAGAAGCTCTGTAGATGTTTGTAGCATTTGAAATTAAAATAGTGAGAAGGCTGCCTGGCTGTCCCTTCAGCCATGGCACAGTGGAGCACAGAGACAGGAAATATGCCAGACTGCCTCTGCAGGAGGCTGCTGAGAACACGTGCAGCAAGGAACAAGGAACTGCTTAATGATTAATCACTGTCAACCTTTGTTCTCGTTAAAGACTTGATTGTTGGACAAGGCTTGTAATGAGGGACTGTTTTGGTGTCTGTTGCTATGAGATTTTGTTCGCTGATCCTCAGTTGATGTAAGCCGCTGTTCCCTTTTTGCCCAAGTCCGATGACCTCAGTGAATATGCTCAAACAGCGCCTGCTAGTGGTGCTTTCAGAAGACGCTGGGGACATTCTGTTTTCCAAACGTTACTACAGGCCAAAATAGAGAACAGATATCCAAGGGTTTGGCTCTGCTGAATTTTGGCATATGAGATGTTAGGGGGGAAAAAAAAGTTTGATAATAAAAGAAGTTTGATAAATAAAAAGTTTGATAATAAAAGAAGATAGATGTAGATTTTATGGTAGTAATGATATAAAGACCCTCGCCCAACCACACCTACGCACACACACACAAACGCCTTTTCTTTTTTGGCAAACACAGATATTCAGAATTCAAAATTTAAAGATGTGTTACCATTTCTCCTGCCTTCTATAAATAAAATATTAATTGTGTTTTTCAAACTAAATGCTTAACTACCAAACCATGTGAGAGGCTGAAGTGTGTTTAGCCTAAAGGCTAAGAAAAAAAAAAAATCCCACTTATTCTGTCATCGTTTAGTTGGCTTATGGTCTTTTACGTAATCATTTTTGAATCTTTATTTTACTGCCATAAAAGATCAATGGAACATTTTAAAGGAGGAAAAAACACTATTTTTAAATGAAAAACACTATTCTGGGTTGATGTGACCTTAAGGCCCTACAATTCTTATAAACATCGTTGCCTCATTATTAAAATATATACTGTGTGAAAGTGTTTAAAAATATAGAATAACTAAAACTGCTGGTGATATTCTCAAATTATATCTACTACCCCACCCCCCAAGCCAAAAATGTTTCTCTCTGACAAATAAAGCCTACTATAGTTTTTTGATGTATATATAAAGCAACTTTATTCTGGTTTATATCATATGTAACTATTTGGTTCAAAATATTACGTGTCCCTATTCTTGTCTCCTTTTTATTCCCTATTCCTCTTAACTCATCCACAGTGTAATCAGGGAAGTTGAGTAGGGACTGTTTGGACCTCCAGCAATCTAAAATGTGGCCTTTGTCGGCATCCTATACCCCTGCCTAGTCTACAGGTAACTATGAATGTTCCTCTGATATCAGAACCAATCCTGTATAACTTAGAGACATGCCTCTTCCAGAGTGTCCCCTACATGTAAAGGTAGGAAGGGACCTGGGAAAGGCCAGTTGATCTGCCCCTGCATCTCCCAGTAGATTTGCTCTAAATCCTCCCAAACAGGAACACCAGTTTTTCATTTAAATCTCTAAATACCATGTTTCCCCGAAAATAAGACCTAGCCGGACAATCAGCTCTATTGCATCTTTTGGAGCAAAAATTAATATAAGACCTGGTCTTATTTTACTGTAAGACTGGTCTTATTTTACTATAAGTCTTTGATATAATATAATATAAATATACTGGGTCTTATATTAATTTTTGCTCCAAAAGATGCATTAGAGCTAATTGTCTGCCTAGGTCTTATTTTTGGGGAAACACGGTAGAAATCCTATTTGTTTAGCAAAATGGTCACAACATATAACCCGTAAACACTTCAATTTTCATAGTCTCGCCTGTATGTTTATATGTGTCCATGTGTAGTTAAATATATAGAATGTAAATTTTCTCTGACCACAATATTTATCTTTTGAAGTTACAGTGGGGAACTATTCTAAATTAAGACAGAAATCAGGACATTTACAATGATAAAGGTAATTATAAGTGGTTTGCTCATTTAAGACATATTACAGTTTGCAGTAAGTAGATCATCCCCAAAGCTACAAATTGTTCTTGATTCAGTTCATGGAACCAAAACCCTCTAAAGAATAACTTTCAGTAAGCTATGCTTTATAAATCTTCGTAGACCTGATTGTTTTTTTATCCTTGACCATAGATATCAACATTAAGGAATACTTGACCATTTTGTAAGGTAGATCCTTAGACAGATGTCCTTGGACAATTTTTCTGGTAGCTAGCATAAAATCCTGGGGGGTAAAACATATAAAAATAAATCACTCTCTATACAATGCTGTGAATTATTATTTGCATTTAAATAGAAATACTACAGCCTTCCTGTACTGTAATAGATGCTTACAGGTAAATTACCATACTTTTCATGGCTTCCCTAAGAAGTGAAGGGACCATATATCAAATGTCCATGTTGTTTTTCTTCTACCCTCTACAAACCAATGTAGTAGGAAGTACACAAATTAGTTCCACTGATATTAAATTGGACTGAAAGTTATTCACCACATACCAATAGTCTCTTTGATGTTTTATAAGTAATGATATAAATAAATTACTAAAATACACTATTTTATCCAGATGTGTTGCTTCTCCTTTAAAAATAGTGACCATGCCACTTTCTTTTATGACTAAGGACCAGGAAATCCAAAGATTAATATCTTCTTGGTAAGGAAAGCTATAGCAGGAGGTTTCAATGAATGGTATATTACCTCCAAGGAAACCACGGACCCAGCTGCCCAAAAAATAATTAAGGTAAAGAAAATGTGAGAGAAAAATATTCAGATTTGACTGAGCCGTAAAGGAAAAGGTGCAGCACTGGGGTGTAGAAGGGCTGCTGTGTGAAAATGGCCATCGTCTGTATTAAGTGATATGTATTTATCTTTTAAAAGAACTGTATTGTCTTTCCTTTCTTATGAACTGTGTAGCTCATCAGTTCCTCATTGACATAACGTCTAACAATGTTTCTAAAGAGCTCAAAATACTTCAGCTTAATTCATGCTCAAAATATTTATTAACCACATTTCTACAGTGGACCACTAACGCTTTCCCAATACCTTCATGAAAGGAACTTTTAAAAATGATGCTAGAATCTCAGTGGTGTCAAACACAGCTGTGTCTAAATGGAGAAAGCTCAAGTCAGGACCTGGCAAAGATTAGATAAATATGATGAACTTTGAAAAATACTCCTGGCACACAGTCCAGAGTATGCATGTGACTTGCCATGTCTGCATGCACTGAGTTGCAGTCCTTTCTTTTTCCCAAATAAATCATTTTTGGTGACGAAAAAAAAATATGGTAAACTTCAATTAAACATCTGTCAGGTAAATCGTGTTCTTGGATCAGATAATCAAGCTGTGTCTTACTAATACCAAAACAACTTATTAATTCAGTTAACTTAGTTAAACAACTTTTTCAAGCCAATTATTCGGTAATATGGAGGCAAAGAAAATAGTTGACTGGTTTTAAGTTTCTGTGATTTTCAATGTTGTGGCATTTTACAAACTTGGCCCGAGTTCTGTTAAGTTTACGAACAAGCTAGACATTTTAAAAATTATTTTCGTGGTTTTTTTTTTCTTATGTGGATGGCTAGATAACAATATTTTCAAATTATAAAGGGAATCCAATTGGCTCAGGTTTAGTCACAGTTTTGATTTAAATATGTGGAAATGCTCAGATACATACTAAATGAACTGTTATTTGGATCCAGCCAGCAGCTGAAGAGCTGTTGCAGTCCCAGATGTACACCCTTTTGTTAAAAAGTACCACATGGATCTGGAAAGTACAAAACAATGTAAACATTGGTCACTGTACATATATCAGTCTCCCTTCATGCATTCTCTCCTGATCAGCAGTTAGGAACATAAGCCACAAATGTTTACCCAATTGAAAAATCACTGGACAGTTATGTTCAAATCAAGAATCTGTTTCCAGTTAAAAGTAACAGAATCCAGTACAATCAACCTACCCAAATTGTTGAGGAAAAAAAAAAAAAGGTTGAAAGTTCACATAACTCTATATGTGCTAAATTTAAGTTCACGGTTTTAATTATAAGCAAAAAGACTTGTATAGTTTCCTGAATTCACAAATAATAATAAATATTCCCAGGTAAGGCACTTTATATGATTCTTGATATTGATATTTGTCATTTCTCTGAAAATTTTTGATATACAGGTTACTTTCTTAATAACACCTAACTAATGACAAATCATGTTATAAATTAAGTTTATCTGATTTTCATGTAATTACTTATTCATTATTTATTTAACAACAAATATGTACTAGTATCTGTTTTATGCCAGGCTTATGTGTGGTAGTGCGGATATATAGATGAATAAAACAATCCAAACTTAAAGCAATAATAGTGTAGTAAGAGAAAACATACACGTAAATAAATAAATAATTGATCTATTCTATAACAAAGATAAATACAAGATATGATTGGGACTCAGGTAATTCCAGTCACCTATGTGGGACAGGTGCCAAGAAAGACCTACCTCATTCTGAATTCTCTATTCAGATGAATTAATGAAAAGAGTTAGCTTGTGAAGTCCAAGTTATACTAGAAATCCTTGTAGATGAAAAAAAAAGTCTTAAAAAGTGGTTGCATCTAAAAATAATTTTGACTCTTTTCCATCTTGTAATTCCAAACAAACAGAAACAGAGAAGCTAAAATACTTTGTGTGTGTGTGTGTGTGTGTGTGTGTGTGTGTGTGTGTGTGAAACATCCCTAATCTTATTACTAAACAGAGTTAATAAAAACAAAAACAAAAAATAGGTACTTCTTTCTAGATTCACAGTCATAAAGAAACAGCAGATCTGGTCATGTTGTACAGCTGATTTGATCAATGTAGACAGACAAGGTACTCAGACCCAATAAAGTTGACCTTCCTCATTCTTCTCTGTGGTAGGCTTTTCATTTAACATTATCGTTTTTCTTAAACATTATTTTGGTACTCTGCAGATCAAAACATGTTTGTATAGTTTGCATAAATAAGATTGGGTAAATAACCTGATTTTCTGGGAATAGATCCAAGTGAAACCTCTAATCTTTGAAGTTCATCCCTTAGTGATTCTTAGGGAGAACTTAGTTTTTTTGAAGTCCCCCTGAAGTATTTAGTGGCTTGCTTTGCTAATCCAAGAGCGACTTCAGGGCTACATTTAACAGAGAACAGATGGCTCCTTTTTTAATGTCCTTTGTGGTCATTATAATAATACATTCAAAAATAGCTAATCATGTCACATTAGAGTAGATGGACACATTTGAAGATATTGACCACAGTCACTTTACTGTATCAGTGTATCTAGATTTCCATGTCTGTTAGACAACCTGCAATAACCAAGATATTTTCTCATTTCTCATAAGAGGAAATATGTCAGAATGTGTAAGCTACTTTGTAGGTTTATACATTTTGTGTATTTTAGTGAAAAATGATATTTAAAGCAGAAAAGTTACCTCTAGCAAAACATTTTATAGATTTTTTTTTTAACAGAATCAGGAAAAAATATAGATCTTTTTACACCATCAGTTCAGAAAAGTCAGATGTTATTAGCAAAGCAATATGGTTCTACATTGTGCCTTCCACTCTGAAGTACGTGAACAGGTCCAGAATTCAGTTTAATACATTTTCCCAACATTTCCATCCACAAATCTCAATTTACTTACCTCAGTCACTTCAAAAAAAGATAACCAGTTTGATTCTCCACTGCCCACACCCAAACCTGAATGTAGTTTTTGTTCATTATGGTGGCAAAACTGCTGCATATCATTGTTGTGAAGTTGCATTTTAGAGTCAGTGGGGAAAAAAAATCTAATTATTTCATCACAGTGGTACTTATTGTTAGTTTGATTCAATAAAAATGGAATTTCAACTATTCTAGCACTAGAATGGAATTTAGAGATTATAATCTAACTTCTAGATCTTAAAATTGGAGAAAGTAAGGCCTGGAGAGGTTAAAAGAGAAGACTGCAAAATTAACAAGGTTCACAGGTCACATGAAACAGATTCCTAGAAGAATTAATGAAATATTGTCATAGTGTATAAGTAAGAAGTAAAAATTGTCAAAGAAAATAGCAGTTTAAAATAAATGCTAACTTTTATACTTCCTGTAAGCCAGAAATTGCCCCATATTTGCCAATATAATCTTATTTAGGCCATATTACAATCATAAGAGGAAGGCACTATTATTTACCCCTTCCTAGATAAGAAACTGAGGCAGAGAGACTTTTATAACTTGACCAAGAACAATTAGTAAGTTATGGAGGAAATATTTAAACCCCAGCATTCTGGCTACAAAGGCTACGTTTGTTATCATGATAGTATTTTGTTGTGAGATAGCACATGAGGTATGTGAAAATTTTCTTAGATTTCCCACTTCTCTATCTTAAAGAGATAAGCTAAAAGCAGTCTATAAAATTTTTATTAAAGTGAAATTCCAGAATCGAAATTCTATATTGCTATTTTTTTTTTTAATTTGCAAAGAAAAAAATCGTGTATTCTTTCCAAGGTATTAGAAGCTACTTGTGGGAATCAATTTTTTTTTAAATTCTAAATATTTGGACATCATTTTGATTTCAGAACCAACCCTTTAAAAGAGATTTCCTTCCTTTTTGAACCATGTTACCATTTATCCCTTCTCCATTACTAGTTTATTGGATAGCCTTCAGTTTTAATGAGAACAGAAAATATTGATAATTTATCTCATCTAAAACTATACCTTCCAAACATTTCTAGAGGAAGGAATAGCACCATTTTAGGATATAAAACTGGTTCTTAATATATGTCCCTTTGCTGAAATAAATGGTTTTGTAAGGAGGAGTTATAAGCCTAATATGTTGATACATACCAAAGAGAGAAGGGATGAATATCAATACAATTTATAGAATGAACTTAAAGGATAGAATTACTCTTCAACACAATTTCCTAATCTTGTTTTAGTTGTGTGGTGATAATGCTTAACTATTGCTAAGTTCAAGTAACAGAGCACATCTCTAGTTAATTACATATTGTTGTTTTATTGCTGGTATTATGGTAAACACCATGCTATCTCTCTATCAGATTGATGATCATAATTTGTACAGAGGGTGCCAAAAAAATGTATACACGTTTTAAGAAAAGAAAAAACTATTAAAATTGTAATACTCAATATATACCAACAACAAAAGTTGAATACAAGTCACTGTCTTGGCCACTGAAAATAAAGCTGCAATGAACATCAGAGCGCATCTATCTTTACAGATAAATGTTTTCAGATTTTTTAGGGTAGATACCCAGGAGAGGGTCATCTGGTAATTCTATTCGTAATTTTTTAGCCTATGTGCTGCCGAAGCGAGCACCTATTCGTAATTTTTTGAGGAACCTCCACACTGCACCAGTCTGCATTCCCACCAACGGTGTATGATGGTTGCTTTTTCTCCACAGCCTCTCCATCCCTTGTTACTATTTGTCTTGCTGATGATATCCATTCTAACCGGGGTGAGGTGATATCTCATCGTGGTTTTTATTTGCATTTCCCTGATAGCTAGTAAAGTTCATCATTTTTTCACATGAAAAAAAGAAATTTCTTAACCTCTATCTCCTCATCTTTAAAATGGGAATAATAGTTAAAACAGAATTATTATGGAAATTAAATGAGATAATAAATGGCAAGCCTTCAACACATGGCCTGGTACACAGCTTTCAAAAAATAATAAGCATCAGTAGAAAGTATACTCCGACTGTGTGCCTTCCAAGACATACACATCATCATCATTCTCATCTCTGCCATCACTCACCACTAACCCTTCCTTCCTAAAGCTTCCTTTATGCCATGAGCCCGTCTCAGGTGGCGTACCCATAAAAGCAGCACTGGAGTTAACAATGTTGCTCGGCCTTTGCCTTTCTCTTCTCTATTGGCTTTCCAGTTGCCTTTGAAAAGAGCTAGCATTTTCACCCTCTGTGCCTTACAGCAGGAAGTTCTGTCCCCTTTTCTGCTTCAAACTGCTTCTTCATTTATGCATGTATTTTTTTATAGAAGAAACATTTATGGAGAGTCCACTGTACCCTGGGAATGTCATGATAAACATCCAGCCTTCCAAGCATTTATAATGAGTGATAGATATAAGCAAACAAACAACTGTGACACAGAGTGACAAATACTACCTCGTGGACCAATATGAGATGTTATGGAAGCACAGAAAAGGGGCGTTGAACAGCCTTGGGAGGTCAGAGAAGACTTCCTGAAAAATGAGCTGAGCCTAGAAACGATGGGAGGGGAGGAAGCGTGTTCCAGGCAGAGAGGATGTGAGCATATGCAAAAATATGGAGAGGAGAAAGAGCTCTGTGAACTTGGAGAGTTGCAGGTAGTTTGATATCACTATAGCATAGAGTGAACAAAGAATGTGTTGACAGATGAGACTGGAGAAAGATCCAGAAGCCAGATCATGGAGAGACTTAATATACCATTCTTGGGAGTTAGAGCTTGATGTCAAAGTTAATGAGGAGCCGTGGATGGTCTTAAGCTGGGAGGGCAGTACAGAGGATATACCCAAGGTGAAATCATTTCATTATTTTCATAAACACTAACCTTTGAGGAGAGGGGTTAGAGTTCTGAGGTCTATGGATGGATGGTCTGTGGATGTTTACAAAATTTATAAACTCCCTGAAAATGTAGCCAAAATTGTTACTTGTATGTGTACTTGAGGGGATGGGAAAAGAAACACAATCCATAGATTTGTGAAATCCTCAAAAGTCACTGTTATCCGAAGAACAGTTTGAAACCATTGCTCTCGGGACAGAAAGCTAAAAGCTAACTTACAGAACAGAAATTTCAGGTCTGCCACAAAGAGCCCTTCTAACGTTGAAGAGCTTCTCTTTTGAGAAAAATTTCTCATTCCTTCCTTTGAGTTACCAAACTCTTCCCACTCCACCCTGACCCACTGACGTTTTGTTCCTGGCCACTCTCCCACCTAAATGCTGCTTCCTCGCCCATGGAACTGTTCTTCTATGCCAACCCATAATAAGTGTCCACCCCAGAGACTAAGAATAGATGCAGTGTCCTGGTGAGTTGAAAATTAGGTAACATCTGAAGGATAAACTCTACAGTGACCACAAAACTCATTCTAATCATTTGAACCAAACAGATTATAAAAATATGATCAGGGTTTCCTTGCAGGGTGGGGGAGAAGGTTCTGAGCAAGCAAAGAAAAAGGCCCTATTAAATAGAAGAAAAAAGCAGCTCCTCTTCATAATTGCAAAGGACAAAGAAAAAATACGAATCCAAATACGTTCTCCTGTGTTCGCGGGGGCCAGCTTTCAGCATCTCCCCTCCGCCCCAACAAGCCAGTTCTATCAGACAAGCTACATTTCTCTCAAGCAGATTTTATTCCATCCATTTTCTCCTTCATATGTTTTCCTGGATTTTGAGATGTGTTCATCTTATAGTTAGGTTTGTGACCTTGTGTGAGTCAATTCCTTAACTTTTCTAGGCAGTGTCTTCATCTGTGAAATGAAGTTGGATGAAAGATCTCTGAGTTGCTTTTCCGTGGCTGCTTATGTGTAATGGTGGCTGGAGTGAAAGGCTAATATACACAGATCTTGTGATACATATTTCTTATTTCCAAATTGCCAGTTCTTCCAAGGATTGCTGGGTTCTTTCTCTAAGGCATTTTATCAATTTAATGTAAAAAAGACCAAAGTACTTAGCATTACTTAGCTAGTACAGCCAAAAAGAGCAAGGGTCAGCAATATTTTTCCTTAAAGGACCAGGTGTAAATATTTTAGGCTTTGTGGGCCATGAGATCTCTGTCACAGCTATTCGACTCTGTTGTTATAGTGTAGCCACAGGCAATGTGTAAATGAATGTGTATGGCTACGTTCCAATAAAATTTTATTTACCCCCAAAGGTGGCAAGCTGGATTTGACCAGGCATACCATACCATAGTTTACTAACCCTTGAAATAAAAGACTAGCAACCTGAGATAGCAGTGTTTTATCCCTCCAGGGTTCTTGTTTAAAAATTGTTTCCTGGATGATTTCCTGATAGTTGTTTCGTTGTCATTCTTGTTTGTGTCAAACAAGAACTGTTCCATTATTTTAGCCACCCACAGCCACCTCACTATCCATGCCCCAAATAAATAACTTAAGTGGGTCTGCCAGCTTGTAGGGAGTCTGAAACAGTCAAGGCAACTTGTTTCTCAGGCATAGAGATAAATAAATGGCTTCATAAGTAGACAGTTCAGAAGATGAATAGCCTGGAGAAACAGTTGAGCAGTTAGTTCACTGAGACAGAGAAAGAAGAGGAAAAGAAGGAAAGAGAGAAGGGGGAAAAAAGAAAGATTGATTGAATAGCAAACCAGTTTGTGAGATCTACTGTACAAACTTGCCCAGCTGGGTACTTTATCTTGAATTTGTTTTGCAAATTGCAGATGCCTAGCTCTGGAAGCCAAGAAAAAGAAAGGGCAGTCATCCCATGCCAAAATACTCTCATGGATCCCAAGTTACTTCATTTTTGTGGTGAAAAAAAATCATTATATATCCCCCTTCTAAAATAAGTGAAGAGAAACAAAGAGCCATTTTAACCAGATGCCCAGAAGATAAATATTTTTTAGATTTTTTTTTTAATAATAAAAGAACAATACCTGCCTGATAACTTTGCTTGCTTTGTGAAACTTACTGTGTCATTGATCAGCCCACAGAAATGCTTTCACAGTAAAACTGACCGAATTCAATGAGTCTTAATATTTCAACACACTTCAATGAAACCAGAAACATTTTTGTTTGCTGCTTCAGGACATGTCTCATTGGACTCCATTCTTCCGTTTGCTGAAATCAGTCCTGCTCAACAGAGCGCTTGTAGTCCATTAAAATGAAAGAAAGAGGTAATCCCAGCATTTTTATTAGTTTACATTTTTTTAAAAAGATCTCTCACATATTGACCATGATTTACAGAGACATTTTATCCAAAAGTAAGACCCAAGGACCAGGCCTATACTCTGGTGTTTATTTATTGAGATTTGCAAGATTTTCTTTATGCATACTGTTTCTTTAAATATTTATTCCTGAAATTTTTTAAAAAGAGGGAATTGGTGAATTTGCTACTATGGCTAGAATAGTGGGGTTGATTTCTAATTTTTAAACTTGGACATTTTTTCAAAAGGACTTCAAAGTGGCTTTAAGAGAAATATAGGTAATAACAGGGAGGACAAGTAATTTGTCCTCTAATGGAAAGGGGTGTCTCTATGAAAGGATTCAAGTATTCCCTGAATCTTCTGTCAGGTTTTATAAACGTAGTTTGCAATCTTTTTGTGTTAGTACTTCATATGGTGATCCAAAGACACCATATTAAGTAAACAAAGTGAAAAATTTGGGAAAGCATTCTTTTACCATATTTTCCATACACTAAACCATGCATCCAGCTTCCTATAAACGTCAATCAACCTTACACACTGCCTCTTACTAGTTAATATGCTTCAATTGCCTCCAGCTAAAACGTTTGGTCATCATATGCCTGATTTACCAGTTGGTCTCCTAACATCCTTGAGACCATTCTGGAAGATGAATTTCCCATCAATAGTCCAGTTGGAAAACTTGAAAGTATAGATAACCTGTGGAGTACACACATACACACACTCACATAAATGTGGAAGGTTACAAGTGCATATTAAATGTAAATTTATATTAAATCTCAGGATGATAGGACCAGACGCCTACTTTGTAGATTAGTATCAAATACTATAATTTCATTGATAGAAGCAAAAACAAAAACAAAAACGGAAACCATACACACATAAAATGAAAGATCATTCACGTTCATGATTTGAACCAGTTGTGTGGCTATTATTTGCTGCCAAATCAATATTTAACTCCAGTTTCTCTAGAAAACTGGATTTTTTAATCGTATAAAAGACTACATCAATGGAAATACCTAATTCACACACACACACACACACACACACACACACACACACACACACACGGGGATGTGCCATTTTTACCATGACCTCCACAAGCTCTTGAGTGGTAAATGAATATTGAGGGAAAAGCAGATGAATTCTATTAAATCAAGTTAGACATGGGCTCAGTCTAAGGCAAAGAATGAGGCTGAATATGGAAATCAAAGCCAACACATAGGAGCATATTTTTCTTTCAAAATATTTTATGTACTAAAGTTTGCACAACATCTTGGCAATGACAGCAAGCCTGGGTAAGGAGATCTTTCGTGTTTCATAGCTAACATAGGGCAAAAAACCGTAGCAGCAGCCAAACACTAATTCAGTCATGAAATGAAAGAATGTGTATGGTAGAGTACATGGTAAGGCCCAGGGGCCAGAAGCTACAAGATTTTAAAAATCTACAAAATTCCACAAGGGAGCTTATCTCTTATTTTTACATCTTTTGGTATTGTGAAGGAATGAAACTAGAGTTAGCACACTCCATCTGTTTGATTAGAGAAAGAAAGAGATATAGTTACATTTTCTTGGCACACAGATCGTTTATAAATCTTAGAGGAGTGTGGTTTTCCAGATTTCACTGGAAATTATTTTGATGAAGTTTGCTAATTCTGCCAACATTAAGCACTCTTTTCTTTCTCTTCATTTCCCCCCTTTCTAAATACTTTTTTAAACTCTGAAAAATAGAAAACAGCCTAACACATAGTGCATAGTAGATATGCAATAAAATCTATCAAATCCTTTAATGGATGCCCGGGTGACTAGACAGAGCATGAAGAGATCTGGGTTTTAATTCTAAGGCTTGAGTAGGCCTAGCATACCACCTAATGGAAATTATTATGCATTACTTTTTACTGTAATAACTTTGAGTGCCTCTGTGGGGAAAAGATGTGTGTTTCTTAGATTCCCAGGTAAACTACAAGCCGGAGATAGTAAATCCAAATGCCTGCATAGGCCAAGCAGTAATAGAAAGGAGAAAAGTGGGTGGGTATAATGAAACAGGGAATAGTAGAGACAGTGGCCAATCAGAGAGCACGAGGGCCAACCTGTATTGAAACCATGAGGGAGCCAAACACACTACACCTGCAGTGCGCTTACAGCATAAGCTCCTTCACAGAGAGATTTGTTTCTAACCATCTCTGTCATATACGGAAGAATACAAAAATAAGTAAATAAGAAAAATATTAATAGCTAAAATTTATCAAGCACCTACTGAGTGCCTGGAACTGTTCTCAGTTTATCCGGTCTAATTTTCTGTCATTAATAGAGTTAGCTCCATCTTACAAATGAGGAAATTAAGGCACACTATTTAGTAAATGTATATTGGCTGCTCTATTAATAAATAATTGGATATTAAGAAATGAAAAAACAGCACAGCAAAGACTAAAGTATCAGTGCCCCGAGCTTAGCCCCTAACCCAAATGAACGAAGCATACTCCAAAAGACAGTTCATCAGAGAATGACACTCAACTCATCTTCTGCCATCTCCAGGTTGGAGGATGAAGGTAATTCTCTGAGTCCACAGGTAGCTTGCGTTATACAACCTAACTGAGCCCACTACATTTCTGCTAGAGCTGACATGTAAAACAGCTTTCTGCGATTTGCAAGGCCTGTCTTCCTTGCTTCACAGCAAACAAACAGACTATTGCTCCTTTGTGTTGAAATAAATTCAACAATTATGAGCAGCTATCGTTTATTAAGTGCTTACTACGTGCTAAATATTTGGGGCATTGCATTATTTCCTCTCATTCTCACTGGAACCCTGTGGAGTCAGCGCTGTTGTTCCCATTTTATAGATAAGGAAATTGAGGTTGAAGAAGGTGAATTAGCTTCTCCCAGATCACACAGCTAATAAGAGCCAGAACTGGGATATGAATGATGTCAGGCCTATCTCCAGAGCTCATGGTCTTACCCATTGCATGGCCATGCAAAGAAGGATGGAAAGAAAAATGAATTTAATTTTTCTACGTATGTTTGTCAACCGTATTTTTAAAACACAAAATCCTCTTTTGACACAGTCTTGAACTAAACTCCAAATAATATCATAGAAAAGAGCAGACTATTTTCTATTTGGGTAGAAATAGAGAGTGGAGGGCCAATCACTGCCTCCAATATATTCTCTCTCACCTTGATTTCTCCAATATCACTTCTGGGTGTCTTTACACTTTTCTGACCCCACCTCTTTCTCTCTGGCATGGGCTCTGCTTGCTTCTCATTGGTGTGGGTGGACCAAAACTTCAACACTCAATCCTCCATGTGTTTCCTTCTCCATTTTTCCTCCAAGAGCAGTCAACTCATAGCTCTTCATCTGCCATTCTATTAATGACGCTTCTCTCCAGGCCCCCATGCTGAGTGGCTTGTAGGAGATGTGGGATGAAGTCTTTCCCCAAAGCCATGATGGATTGAAAGTTGAAAGAAGTGACTGAACATACAGGGTGCAGATGCGTTGGAGGATGCTTCCTTTAAGCTGCTCAGAGGATAGACCTCTCTCAGAGATGGCCCTAATTATTTTTATCTGATGAAGCCGACCACCCCACTCCCAGGCTCAGCACCCCGGCCCTTCTCCCCATCAAACTCCCTTCCACGTGCCTGATTGAGGGTGCTCTCCCCTGAGGGGAGTGCTCAATAAATATTTGGTTCATGGACAGATGGGTTGCACAGGTTTAAAGTAGGAAAATCTTTTTCCTCAAAGCTTCTCATCTCAGCTGATAGATAGAATATGGTGACCAAGAACTGGCGTTCTGGAGTTAGCCTTGACTTCAAATCCTCCTCCACAACTTATCTCTATGTGATCTCTCTGAACTAAGGTTTCGCATTTGCAAAATTGGGATGATGATGCTAGTTCTTGCTCATTGTTTTGTTGAGAGGAGTAAATGAGATAAATCACGTAAAGCGCTGAACACAGTGACTGGCCTATAATAAGCCTCAGTACACGGTCATCTTAAGAGTATTTGGTATCTCTTTGCTTTTGAGGCAGTTGGTGAGCTCTGTAGTCAGGGATTATTAAAGCAAGGCCATGCTTCCTACATCCCCAGACTTTGAATTGGTGACTTTTTTTTTTTTTTTAAACTCAGCACATAACTGAAGAAAGAGAAAGACATAAAAGGGAAAAGACTTTCCACAAACGGAGTACCTACTACTACTTGTCAGGCATCATGAGAGTTGCTTTATCTTTTTAATCTCTTGTAACCTCCAGTTGGGAAACGAGAGTTGGATTTTATTGCTGCCGTATATCCAGTGTTTCTCAAAGAGCATTCTCTGGGCCAATGAGCATTAGAATCACCTGAGCAGGTACCTGACCTACAGCCTCAGAATTTCTGGAGCAAGGCCAGAGCATCTGCTTCCCAAATGAATGTCATCAAAATGTGAAGATCTTTGGCTTAGTCCTTGTATCATACTATAACCTAAAACTGGATTCTGTGTTTTCTTGTACCTGATAAGTATGTAATTTTTTCCTTAATCGGAGGATGAATTCTCCAAGGTGAGGATGATGTTCTCTAGTTTTCTTGTAACCCCAACAGTGTACGGCTCAATCCAAAACACATCGTTGGGAATTAATGAAAATATTTGGCTGGGTTTAGCTTTCTGCCCTGCAGGGTGCTGACCTGTCAATGCCTAAAGATTGGTAGAGACTTCAAATTAGAATGGCAATTCACCAATACCCGATATTATGTAATACACAATGTGAGTTTTTAATCAATACTTTCTCATTGTCACTTGGTTGGGTGTTCTACTGATTAAGCATTGAGAGTTTTGACTTAATGACCAGGAAACAAAATTAACAAGTCTCTGAAAAATGAAGCCCCTTTCAAGTTTCCAAGTGTTTGTAAAGCAGAAATCACAGGCCTGCCTGCCTTATCATGGAAAGCTAAGCCCCTTCTGTTCCAAATGGTTATTCAACTTTTAAACACATGAATTGAAACCTAATTTTCATTGCAGGATTAGCATTGATATATGCTAACTTTAGGGAAAAGGAAGAATTTATTACTTTATGATGTGTTTGTTCCTGAGCAATTGAGAGGTTTGCCATATGTTTTTATGGTAGTTTTCTTTGAGGTTCCATAAACGCCTTCTGGAATGTGGAGGTGCCACCATCAGAGTAACATGGGAGCTTTTCCAGTGCCCTAATGTCATTAACCCAGCTGCTTTGGTTGCTGTGATATGCAATTATTGCTTCTACACTTGAAAAGCAATTCTCTGATCTCCAACCCATTAACCACGTTTGATCTTAACAAGATGAAAAATGTTCGGAATCTCAGCTTATGATCTTTATGCTACATTTTTCTTCTTTTAATTCACAGTAGCTCTTCCCCCACCCCACCTCTTTTTCTTCTTTAGGATCAACACTCTGTGGTAGGCCAGAACACAGGCCCCAGTCCAAGTCCCAACCCCTGCTCAAATCCAAACACTGGAAGTGGTTACATGAACTCACAGCCATCACTGTTGAATCAGCAACTGATGGGAAAGAAACAGACTCTACAGAGGCAGATCATGGAGCAGAAACAGCAACTTCTCCTCCAGCAGCAGATGCTGGTCGATGCGGTAAAACTTTGTACTAATTTCTACTGCATGTACCTGTTGACCCAACAGAGGGAGTTCATTATCTTCCATTTCCATGTACTACCCTTTTCTCTGTGTCTACTTACATGACCACAACAAGGATGTCCTGGCTGTCAGAGAAGCTAACGCTATGCATATGAAGTGCTGCAGGGAAAAACAAAAAGAAGAAAGACTTGATTTACCAGCTGCTGGACAGTTGGAATGCACAGCAACTCAGCTAACTAACCCTGCCCAGCCCAGGAATGTTTAGAACCACCAACATGGGCATTTGAATCAGGCCAAAGAAACCAGCCTTCTGCCCCTGAGGGAAAGAACTTGTGGACAGAACTCTAATCAATTCAAATCCAAATTGATTTTAGAGATAAAAGAGTTCTAAAAGCAGTTTTAAAAGCCAGCATGGAGTTTCAAAACTTAAGATTTGGCTTTCGAAGTAAAGCATTGCCGAATGGGGGATGTTTTTTAAGAACATGAAAAATAATATTTCCCACTTTCATCATATCAAAGTGGCCTTAAGGAAAGGCAAGGCTGTTATTTCTTACACGTTACCCAAGCATTAACCTGCTTCAGTGTTCATCTGTTCATTTCTGTATTCCCAGACATACTCATATACTCACCAACTGATCTAAACCCTTCCTGCTTCCTAAGTCCCAATCTCCAAGTTTCATTCTCTCACTTCGAACTACAGAGGTGCCAAAAAAATGTATTTTAAGATAGGGAAAAAACTATTAAATTTGTAACACTGTATACCGATAACAAAAGATGAATACAAGGCATGTTTAACTTCTGCAATTACAAGAGGTGCTTAAAATGATTACCATCAGCGTCCAGACACTTCTGATTATGGCGAACTACTGCTTGAGCAACATTCACCAAAGTGTCCACTTGTATACATTTTTTGGCACCCCTGTTAGTTGGCCAAATGAAAGAAGAAAAGGACACAATTAACCATTTCCAGGTTGGCAGAGCCAAGGTACACAGAAAAGAGAAAAACAAAATCAAAAAATGTTATACTCAAGAACCTGTGCAGTAAGAGGAAAAAATCTAGGGTGTGGTCAGCTGTATAGCCAGCCCATTCAGTAAATATTAATTTGCAATGGGAATACAGCCACCAACAAGTCACACCCGGTTTTAGTCCTTAAGGAGCTTAGAGCCCACTGAGCACGTCAAATAGGCAATTATAATGCATGTAATTAAGTGCTATGATGTGGGAACTACTACAGTAGAAATGGTTCCAGAGAGGAATCTCTGTTTACTGAGTATCTGAAGGTGAAGGAGGAGATGAGGGGTGAAGAGTGGGAGTTGTATTTACAGCCAGAAGAACCAGCGTGTTCAAAGACTCAGAGACAAGAAAGTACACGGCATCTTACGTCAGCGGAGGCATAGACTGTGCATAAGGATAGGGAAGTGACGGGCAAGGAGCCCAGAGATGACAGGCCAGAAGACAGAGCTGAAGAAATCAGAATTTACATTCTCTGAAACTCAGTGGAGAGGACGTTACGGATTTTAAACAAGGAAGTACTAGATTCAGATTTGTATTATAATAAAGGTATAAACACAGTAAGGGAAAATGTAATGAAGGAAAGGATAAAATCCAGCCTGGAGAGATTGGTGACAGTCTCCCAGAGCAGGTAAAATTTGACTCTGATTTGAAGGACGGTAGGACTCCAATGAATAGAGTATATGAGGTCCACTATTCCAGGTGGAAGGTGATCCAGAGACCTACAGGTGCAGCCTATGTGTATATTTGTTGGTTAGTTTGAGATTGCATCATAAAATATTTAATACGTAATGAAAAGTGTACATAATAATACAACAATTTTCTTTTAAAATAACACACGGAATAAGTTTGGAGTCCAGAGCACATGCGAAGAAATAGAAATAAATTTATTTCTTGAATAAACAATAGTTAGAAATAAAGTTACGGGTGACTTTGAATACTGTCCTAAGGTATAAGGTGTAGAGGAATAACTGAGTCATAAAGTGACACATCTGATTTCTGCTATAAATCATAGTTTTGAAAACCCCCGTTCTCTCACCCACTCCTTCCCTTTTTTTGATCCTCAGAAACTAAATAGTTTAGAAACAAGGGCAGTAGAAGAGAAAAATGTGCAATCTAAGATTAACTTAACTGGTTACACTGTCATTATTCCCATCAGTATTACTAATTTTTTTATTAAAACATGCAGAGTTTGAATTTCTGGCTTTTCAGTTCTGATTAAAAGGCAAGGAAACATTCCATGAGGGTCCTGTCCTGCCATTGGCCTAATGCCTGTTGGGCCCCAGTTAAGTCACCCCTGGGATAGGTGCAAAGGGCAGTGGCATAAGCTGTGAGAGATGAATGAGAATGAGGCTGCTGTTTCTGTGATTTTTACAAACCATTCACTTCTCTTTGTTTGGGCACCATTGAGGGTACCCGAGCTTGTTAGCATATCCAGGAAGAAACAGTCTTTGATGCCACTTTACATTAGCATATGCTTTGTAGTCATTTGCAGTCAGTTGGCAAAGCCAGATAAGCACCTAAATGGAGACATTTTCTCACGAACGTGTGTTATCCTTAGTCTCTATTACTCTCCCACCAATGAAGCACAAGGAGAGATGAGTAGTACTTATTACCATGGGCATCATAATTACCAATATGTTTTGTGCACCTACTATGTGCCAGGAACCATGCTGAGCTTTTACAGAATTAAAGGATTAAACCTTACAATAAGAGGATGAGGGAGGTCCGAGAATTATCCACATTTCACATTTTGTTATGGTGAAACTGAAGCAGGACAGGTAAGTGCAATAGGATATTATTTCTGTCTTAGGCTTTCAGGTCCAAGATATTTGGTTATCATGAGACATGAGTTGACAAATTAAATTTCGTGTTGCACAGAAGTAATCTCAGGGATGACTGTGAGTTTACACTTGCATAGAATGGGAATATTGATCTTTGGCAAATGAAGCAGTGTCCATTCAGTATCGGAGGCTGGTCTTTGCTACTCTTCAGCATGAATAAAAAGTCAATAATTAAATTAACTGTACAAAAAATAAGTCCAGATTTGAAATCTAGTTTAATGGGAAACCAGGGGCCTTATTACTCTCTCTTTTCCCTCTCTCTCTCTCTCTCTCTCTCTCTCTCACATACACACACACACACACACACACACACACACACACACCACACAACATACATACATGAATACTGTTTTCTTCAATATAAACAGCAGAAATACTTAATGACATAAGAAAAAATAGTAAATGCTTTTGAAAAAGAGATTTCAGGAAGTCCCATGCTTGGCATAAAAATCAAAACTGTCAGCTTGCACAATAGTTTACAAGAGGAATGGTTGAACATAGCCACATTTGGGTTCATAGAACATCTCAAGCTGTTTCTTAAACATTTAGGGTTTGGGTGAAACCAAAGAGTTTTACCAACCACTTTTTCCCTTAATTTGTAAACCCATATTTAAAAGAAATGCAATCCATATGTTTCTGATTCATTTACACTTAGCTCATCAAAATTGTGCTTTATATGAATTACTTGATGCCCCCAAAATCCCTCTGAGTCTTTCAAGTTTTTTTTTTTCTTAGAAACAAGAATTTGATTTTGGTTTGGTGTTGTTTTAAGGCTGTCCCCCCCCTTTATAATAGATTTATTTTAGTTAGAAAGTTTGGAATTTAATGGGAAATTGAGAAATACATGGTTTAAGTGGGTTCTAAGTTAGGCAGCCCACATTTGGCTTCCATCTAATTTACCCATCTATCTGTCCATGACAAGGTTTTCTTTTCTATTTATTGACTTTTCTATCATTAGATTGTTCTCCGTCTACCTATGCCAATTATTTTTATCTTTGAAAACAGAGGTTGCTTCAGGGTGCATACAAGGTTGCAGTGAAGCAATTCTAAAAACTCCCTGATCCATGCTAAGAAAGAAAAGAAGCAGCCCCTGATGTCCAGAACTGATATGACTCTCCCAGCTAGGTCATTTTGTTCTCTGGTGGTCATAAGCAGTGTTACAGAGAGCTAACCTCAGCCAGGGTTACTCTGAGACCTTGGTAAAGTGAGACAAAGTAAGGCCATTTCATAATTTTGTCTTAAAACAGACACAAACAAGGTCACCATGCAACCCACAAAATCCCCAAATCCCCACTCTTTTATTCAATGAGTGACAGTTTCTTCATTACTCAATCATAGAATCGACCTCAGTTTCTGACAGCTTACAATCTAGAACAAATCCTCATTTCTTTAGACCCTCCCTAACTCACCCAATCAAAACCCAAATCCTGTCATTGCTTTTTTTCTAACACACTCCTTCTGAGACACCCGATGACCCCCAAGTTGTGCATTTTTCCTCCCTGCAATGAGTAATAAACCTAACAGGTGTGTTCTGGTAGTCTTTGGCCTTGACAATACAAAGAGAATGTCCCTATTTCCTCTCTTAGCTCCCTAGGAACCTACTTGAAAGATCGATCTAAAGGTGGGTGATTCCAGAAGGAAGAAAACAAGGGAGCCGGGGAAATCTCTGTTCTTTGAGAACGGAGCACAGAGAAACAGAGTGGCAAAGGGGCCCTTGAATTGTATGGCAGTAAAGAGCCTGAGTTTTTGACTCAGGGTTTGGTTTCTGTTCTACCACTATGTGATCCTGGGCAAGTTACTTAGCCTTGACAAAGCTTCCACTTCCTCATCTATAAAATAGGAATAATTATACCTTCCCTCCCTTCAAAGGCTGTTTATGAGGGGAAAAAATGAGATAATATGCATATAGTGTCCATACCAGTACCTGATAGGTTATCTCCTGACCTCTCCTATTTAGGGTTACCAGATTTAGCAAATAAAAATACAGAATGCTCAAGTGTCCTGTATTTTATTTGGAAATCCTACTCCTAGGCCTCTTATACTTCGTGGGATCAGAATTACACATAGGTTTACCAGAGCGTACCAGGTGTGCTACAAACTAAAATTAGAACTATCATCTCAAAAATCACAGAAATTTAGTCCCCACAGAAATCTAATTGCAAAACAAAGAATATGAGACCCAAAACACATGTTGAATTTTAAGAAGTAGAAATTTCACTTCCATGCAGGAAGTTTGTTAACATGGAAAGAATTTGTCTCTGAATTAAGACTACTGAATAAGGTCTTTACTTCGCAGCTATGAATGAGAAATTGTTCTTGTATTCTTATATTTTTGAAGAACACTATGAATTTTTACAAGTGAGACAGTAACAATGCAATTGAATATGTTTTAATTTCTGTTTTCAAGGAGAAAATTGCTCCACAAGATCAGATAAACAGACATTTGACAAGGCCACCCCCCGATTATAAAGACCAAAGAAGAACTGTGGGTAGTATGCAACCAGCTGCTCAGTATTCTGGTAAGTTTCTTAAAAATTAATAGAAATTATAAGTGTGGGAAGAAGAAAACTATTCAGGTTTTAACATTTCCCCCTTTCCCTATCTCATAATTAATTGTAACATCTTTCTTAGACTCCTTCTCTAGTTTCCATATAACTTTCAGATCAAGACCAAACTTGAATAGTTTTAGTCTTCTCATCAGTTCCTGCTCAATCTTGTCCCAGATTCACATAATTTCACTGCTTCAAAAAATGTTAAATATTTTCTAACTGCTAGGTTCAACCATTCTCCTCCCGAGACAGTGTATGGTAAGCAGACATTCTTTTCTGAGTCACGTTTATAACTTGCATAAAGCCCAATCTTTTTATCTCCAATCCCAAGGATTCTTTTATATGAATAGGCAAAGAGAAGGCTAGTTTGGTGGCTCTACCATGTTATCAGGGATCAGGCTTCCTTTGTCTCTCTGCTCCACCTTCTTTAGCATGTAGCTTCCATCCTGAGGGTTGATTGTGTCTACATCTCCAGCCTTCATATCCATATTCCATAGGAAGATGGAAGAAGGGACAAGTAACATGACGTCCCAAATGCTCAGATACCATTTTTTTTAAAGTTTCTTTTCTTTTTAATTTATTGTGGTAATGTTAGTTAATCATATTATACAAATTTCAGATGTACAATATTATAATTCATTATCTGTATACTCTATCGTGTGCCCACCACCAAAAGTCTAGTTTCCTTCTGTTACCATATATTTGCCCCCCTTTACCCAATTTGCCTATCCCCATCTCTCTTCCCCTCTGATAACCACCATTCTGTTGTCTATATCTATGAGTTTCCTTTTTTTGTTGTTGTTGTGAAGTATGTTTGTACTTTTTTGTTTTATGTTCCACATATGAGCAAAATCATAGTTTTTGTTCTTTTCCATTTGTCTTATTTCACTTAGCATAATACCCTCAAGAGCTCACCATGTGTTACAAATGGCAATATTTCATCTTTTTATGGATGAGTAGTATTCCACTGTGTGTGTGTGTACACATATGTAATATATGTAATTATAATTACATATATATAATATTTTGGATATTGTAAATAATGCTGTAATAGACATGAATCAGATTCTCTTTTGAAAGTAGGTTTCTTGGACTCTCATCTGAATAGGATGTAGTAATAGTAACTTCTACCTTTAGCCAAAATTTATTCATATGGACGCCCCCTCTCCTCCGCCCCACACCCCCACCCATCAACAAGGAAGTTTGGGAGATTTGGTTTTTCAGCTGGAAACATTGCTGCAAAATCATGGCTCTGTGTCTAAGGATGACAAGCAGGTTGGTTATTTGGTGGACACCCAGAAGTTTCTTCCACAGTGCATGCAGGCATTTCCCAAAGAGAAGGGTCCTCAGCATCGAGCTGCTGACCCCCAAGTGGGTAAGAATCACTGCCCTAGAACCTTGTACTTCCTGTGTCTTTTGAGAATGAAGTAAGCAACAAGCACACTACACCTCTTTATTATTTTTTATCTTAATCTCAATACAATAATAATCACTTGGCCCAGATGTTAATATGACAAATGATGTACGAAAAGCACTTGAAACAATTTCTACCACATATTAGGAGCTTTTAAATAGTGATTGCAATTAATATTTTGTGATCTTTATGGAAATTCTCTCTACTATGGTTGTTTAAAAATACTACTCTCCTCATAAAACTTCTCAGTGCATATTGTTAAAATAGAGGGCATCTAGAGGGAAATTATTTTTAAAGCCTCTACATTTTTTTTTCCATAGCATTTTCATTGTTGTAAATTCCCTTCTCATGAAACCTTCAGCTAACAAGATGATGTTGCTTAACTTCATGAGCAGTCTGTGAACTCTGAGTTGTTATTCAAATCTCTCTACCCTGACTCGGATGCTTCTTCATCAAACACTCACTGCTGTACACAGTACAGGGCCCTGTCCTAAGCCTGGAGACACAAGAGACTGCTCCTGACTTCAAGGGATATGGAGGCTGGTTGGGGACATATTTTAAAACAAATAGCAAGGCCTTCAGTCTTTCAGATTGTGTACCATGCTCCCTATCCTCAAGCAGGAAGGGATACACTGGGTTACAATTGCAGCCATGCTCTCCTCAGACATTACCATTCTGATATTTGTATGTGTCTAGTTCTGTGTTTCTCAGTATCTCTGGCTCTCTAGGCCTCCTTGCCTCTCTTCAGGGAGAGTACTTCAAAAGAGTATCTTTCTCCAAGTTATCTCTTTGCTTCAATCCCTCATTCATTCATTCATCCATTCATACATTCAATATCAATTGAATACCTACTTTGTACCATCTACTAGACTCGGAGAATGTGGCAGTGAACAAAACAGGTAAAAATTCTTTCCCTGAAGGAGCTTATCATCCAGCAGGCACTTTTAAAAAAATATTTCTGGCATTTTTTTCTTGGCTCTCAAGATGTCTTCCCATGGTGCTTTAACCTTCCATGCCAGGAAGATGTCAATGTGTTGATTAATCACTCTCTGATGTGTGGAGCCTGTCAGTACAGCAGCCCATGATTGGATGGCCCCACATCCAATCACTTACTGACAGACATCAATGTGACTGGCATCACTTTGAGGCTCCATGGATTTCCCAATGTAAAAGCTAAGTGCTAAATGAAAACTTCAAAGAGCAAATGCTACTGGAGAGAACAGGCTTGAATAACAGGGAAAGCTTAATGAAGGAGCTTGGACCTCAGCCTGAGCCTTAAAGAAAAGAGTGTTCAGCGAGGCACGAAGGGCATCAGAGGAGAGGGAAATGGCACGAGCACAGGTAGCTCCTGGTGTGGGGATAACAATGGAATAGTAACTATAGCTCCTGGAGCAAGAGGCTTTTCATGTGGAAATAATCACTGGAGCATGGATTACAGTGAATTCCAGATGTTTAAAGAGATGGGAGTTGACCATTTGGACACTGGAGCCACTCATGGCAGCTTCCTGAATAGGAACGATGCAGGTGAAGAATTGGACATGATTTTCAAGGCCATAGGTTGAGTCTTGCTATGTTATTGCAAAGTGCTATAAAAGAGGAGATAACCTACTGCTCTGAACTAATATAATTATCTTCTTTTCCTTAGGTGGCTCATCAACTGTGAGTTTAAACTCTAACCAGACTTTGGCAAACCCAGTTTCAACACACACCATTTTAACTCCAAATTCCAGCCTTATGTCTACTTCCCACGGAACAAGAATGCCATCATTATCCACAGCAGTTCAGAACCTAGGGATGTATGGAAATCTGCCTTGCAATCAACCTGGCACATACAGCGTCACTTCAGGAATGAATCAACTGACCCAACAGAGAAACCCAAACCAATTGATAGCAAATCAAAACAACCCTCTAATGCCACGGCCACCTACCCTAGGGCCAAATGGTAATAATAACGTGGCCACTTTTGGAGCAGGACCTGTTGGCAATTCACAACAACTGAGACCAAATTTAACCCATAGTATGGCAAGCATGCCAGCACAGAGAACATCAAACATAATGATCACATCGAACACAACAGCACCCAACTGGGCCTCTCAAGAAGCAGCAACCAAACAGCAGGAAGCCCTGAAGTCCACAGGAGTCCGCTTCCCTACAGGTACACCGACAGCCTATACTCCAAACCAGTCATTGCAACAGGCAGTAGGTAGCCAGCAATTTCCCCAGAGGGCAGTGGCTCCTCCTAATCAGTTAACACCAGCACTGCAAATGAGACCCATGAACCAGATGGGCCAGACATTGAATGGACAAACCATGGGTCCACTCAGAAGTCTGAATCTCAGACCCACTCAGCTAAGCACACAGATTTTGCCTAATTTAAACCAGTCAGGAACAGGGTTGAATCAGTCGAGGACAGGCATAAGCCAGCCACCATCCCTGACACCGGGCAATTTTCCTTCACCCAACCAAAGTTCCAGGGCTTTTCAAGGAACTGACCATGGCAGTGACTTAGCTTTTGACTTTCTCAGCCAGCAGACTGATAACATGGGCCCTGCGCTAAACAGTGATGCTGATTTCATTGATTCTTTATTGAAGACAGAGCCTGGTAATGATGACTGGATGAAAGACATCAATCTTGATGAAATCTTGGGGAACAACTCCTAAAGGAGAAAAGGGAGACAGTTCACCCACTCCAGCACTAAAAGGCAGTATTTTACAAGGACTCTGGAAAGGTCCACGGTTGACTTTTAGTTGAACTACATGAAGATACCTTGGCTTAAAAATGGAAAGCAGAAAGTAACTGTAGTGGTGAACATTTTGGTCCAAATGCTTGTTTTAAATCTCAAACCTGAAAGTAAAACATTGGGATCACTTTTCCCTGTCTAAACTTCAGGACACAGTATCCAGTTTATCCAAACAGAACTGTGATGTTGATGTGTAATTAGCTGTGTAAAATAGGCTTCCCAAGCTTCTTTTCTCCCCGAAAGGAAAGCTTTAGGACTTTTAGCTTGTTTAAACCCTATGTCATGCAGAGGTATTAGTTCCAAGCAACAAGCAACAAATTCCTTAATTTGCTCTCATAGATATAAGTGTGGTTTAATCTTTCTACTATGTCTTTCCATTTAGTTTCCCTAAAATGTCCAGGGTAGATTGAAATGTGATAAGTTTGTTTGGAGTAACCAAACAGTATCCTAAGTAACGAAAAGCCAGAGAACCTAGAGAACATCCAGTGGTTATAGAATTTCTTCCCCAGCCTCACCCCTCACTTTTTCAGTTTTCCCACATATCCTGTATTTCAGTAAGAGGCTGTGTCTAGTGATGAAACATGAATGCAGAGCTATCCAACTTTATTGGTTTCCACAACCAATTTCTGAATCCATTTTCAAGTCCTAGATACAATCACAACCTGTCCGAATCATGCTAAAATATTAGTGCACACGTGTCTGCATCAGACTTCACTATTTAAAAAAGTAAACACCCGTTGAGCATTAGTATAAAGGAGATTTATTTGGCCACACATAACCTGGGGTGTTGCTTATTGTGATGGTACCTGCTGGTTAGTTCCCAAGTTGAGTGAAACTGAGCCTGGTCCTCCCTGATTATTTTGATGACTAGAGACTGATTTGTAAGAAGAGGAAGTTTGGAGACCAAAACTGAGATTAGAATGTATCATGTTTTGGTTGGAGATAAGAAGCAAAAGATCAGGACCAGGGATGGCAGGTAGGTGTGGATACAAATCTATTTTGTAGGGTTTGAAGGAAAGCAGTACTGAGAGAGAATACTGGTCTTACTTGGACAAATTATTTGGGTAAATGGCTAAGTAGAGTGTGATCTGATAGTAGCAGTCGACGCATTCTTCTGTCCCTAGTGTGATGAATCATTGCCACATGCTGGATGGACCCTTCATATCCAGGTTTTCTCCCTCAGGGCTCAGTACTGTATCAAAGAACGAGTTTTGTTGAGTCATGTAATGTCAGTGCCCACATACAGATCATCTGTAAAATGGGGAAGCTTTGTGCTTATTTGGGAAGGATGTAAAATATCCCTATCATCTTCCCTGTTACAGAGGAACACAGGTTATCTTCAGCCTTTTTAGTTATTATATAATATATACACACATATTCAATTATCAAATGTAATTTAACTGACGTCATTTAATAACTAAATCTTTAAATATCTGTTCTTAAAAAGAACACATTTTGACAGTTCTGCAAAGCCCGCTCCCAATCTTTCAAATGTCTAGAAGCACTCTCTTTTACATGATACCAACATCACTGGCCCAGAATCTTTTCTGTGCTAGGTTGTAAATACAAATGAATGACTTGTTTTGTAAACTTTTGTAAAGAATATTTTGGTAGAAATCCTTAAAACATATTCTTTGGGTTATATTTATACATATGTGAAATAAATATACTATCAAAAGGTTATATTTTATACAAAAAGTAAATTGTTACCTTTTGTATGCTAATATACAAAGTTTTGTATAATACGATGGTTTATTTTTAGCTCTACACTTAATCCGGAGGTGGTCAAGAGGGAACTTTTAAAAAACTATCAAGAGGCTTGTTAGACAAATGTATATTCTGAAACCTCAATAAGAAAGCATTCCAGGTTTCAATCCTTTCCTTTTCCTTCACTCCCAGACTCTTTTTTAAACCCATGATTCTGGTGTCTTGTTTGATTATTCTGCTGTGCACATTGTATCGGTCCTTGTCGCATGTGGTCTCCTGTGTGTTTTCCCATTTTATGAAACAGCGTTTCTCCATGCAAAAAAATTAAGGAAAAATGATGTACATATAAACACGTTTATTTTATGGCTCCTCCATGTTACTGTATATATCTGCCAGCACGTCCCAGTTACACCCCCGTGATTCAGCTTATTTTTATCCTAACATAAATAGTATGTTTTGTAGTAGCTATCAAATTTAAGAGATAAAGCAATCAGAATGTTTGGATTTTCTTCTATCTTAATGTGAATTTCATAATTAATGTCTATTTATTCAGCTATTCATTAAAACACAGGATTCTTTGGAAAAAAATGGTGTAGTCTATAGTTTCTGTTTTTTGGCAGTCTATTACCAAAGATGACGTAATTTTCCTGAAAGCTGAGATAATGACAATTTGATAGACCTATGTAGCCAAAACTTTATTATTTAACACTTAAAAGCTATTGGAATACAATCTCCCATTTATAGAAGTACCAGACTACTTAATTGTTGGCATTGTTTATCATTCTGACAATATTATAAAGGAGGTAGAAGTAATTTTCCTTTTTTTAATTCAAAGACTAGAAAGCAATTTAAGCAAATAACTCATTCTTGGCTTGTGTTAAGCCCAATGAAGATAAATAACTCTGCTCTAAGTGAATGCACTAATATTACTTGCATTACTGTAACTGTACCCATAACTGTAAAGATTTCAATTTGTAAAACAAATATTTTGTATTGTGTGTAATTTCATGTGTTAAAAAATAGTTTAAAAACATTCAGAAGTGGTTCTCTTGTATGAAATCATACTTTCAGTCACCAACTATATTGCTGCTACATCACAGAAAGTTCTGAGAACTATTAAGAGCGACGGGCAAATTTTTTCTCTGGGAAGCTTCTAATACTAGAGACGCTGATGTCTCATTTTAGGGTTCTTTAGTTCACTTAGAAAGTTTGTATTAAGATCCTGTACACACACCACCTAGTAAATACTGGAGAAATATCCTAATTCTCAGGCTTGTGGGCCTTTGCCTGGCCTGCTATGTGGGACTTGGGCAGACAGGCTGAGTGAACACGGGGCCAGGTAAACACAACCTCACCGAGTATATTTATACAGCTCTTCTTGAGAGTTAAAGAGGTTGAGAGAAAGATGAGACTTTGTAGGAGGCAAGGGGAACCATTCTAACCAAATTTGCTTGCTCCACTGTTGAAATATATTGCCAGAGTTTCATTGTCCCTTTCCTTTCCTCCAAAAAGTTGTGTGACATTATCCTTTTAATAGTGTTATTAATGAAGCAATAATAAAATTGGCATTTTGTATAGTCCCTGTCCAATGACTCTGGATGGTTGGATAATAAATAAATAAAGTCAACATCAATAAAAATAAATAAAATACAAATTAAGAGAAAGAAATATGCAATTCTAAAATTATCTGTGAATCCCATTTGTCCCCATGACAGTAGACCTGAGAGAAGAAATAAAAGACTAAAAGTGGGTGGAAACAGTGGAGAACAGCTCAGCTTCTTCCTACTTTGTGGTTGTCAAAGGCGGTTCAAATTCTTAAATGTTTTCTCCACTGTGTCCATTTTATATCTCTGTAACTGTTTCCTCACCCAAAACTGAGGTTTTGGAGCTGAAATAGCTCTCCATTCCTTTCCAACTCTAAAACTGCGATTGATTTTTTTTTTTTTTTTTACAAAGTGCAAAATTAGCCAAAAAAGACTCAGTGGCATCATTTTAAAAATAAATATCTTAACCTTTTGAAAATTTTCATACGGGAGGTCAACTTTATTTAACAAGGCAACCATACCTTTCAAAATTAAATCATATGAAAATGAGATTTCATCGCCAGAACTAGACAGACAAATAGAAAGACAATATTGATGTACATGCCCACTGACTTAAGACAAACCAGATCCTGAGGATCAAAAGCTAGAATATGATATCAAATAGTCATTTTCCCTGTGAGAGCGTAGAATTTCATAAAGAAAATATTTGCCTCCCAGGGAGGAGAAAAACTAATACTGTGAGTAGTACCTTAATGAACTTCTGAGAGTTATAAATGATAGTGTGGCATCTTTTAAATATATTTCCTAAGTTCCTACCATAGACAAAGTACATGTAGTACCCTAATATCAACTTCACTGACAACAACAACGTTTTTAAAACCAAATGCTGTTGTCCCTGACACGCATGCAGTAATATAAAAGGGGGCTTTTGTTTGTTTATATAAACAGCATTTTAAGTTTCGTTTTTACCAAATTTAAGTCATCATTAGCTCCCGGCTGTGCATGAATATACAGACACTTTTTATAATACTTAGGGATCATTCAGCAACATGGAGGGAGAAAGAATAATATATGAAAGACTGCACAAATAGAAGCTTTTTTATAGGGTTCTTTCAGCAACAGGAAAGAAAGGGGGAAGAGAGAAAGAAAGAAGGAAAGAAAACATGTCTCAAATAGGCTTAGAGAAAGGAATTTATTGGTTAACATGACTAAAAAGTTTAGGAGCTAGTTCTGGGTTTTGGCACAGCTGAATCGAGCGGGTCAACAAAGTCATCAAGCGTTGGTTCTTTTCTGTCTCTCCCCTTTGCTTCCCTGTGTCTTAACTCCATTCTCAGGCAGGCCCTTTTCTCATGGTGGCAAGACGATTGGTAGAAGTGCCAGACTTACATCCCCACAACTCCAAGTCCAGTGAATGCTTCCCTTTCAAAAGATACAACTTTGCACCTCACAGGCTTTGCAGAGGGCCTTTGCCCATCCCTGGACAGTCATTTGGCCAGGGAGGTGCAGTGTTTAATTGGCCAGGTCTGAGTCAAATGCCTATCCCTGAAGGGAGGGGTAATGTCAATACCACCAAACCCTGTGGACGGAGAGTGGGACAGTTGTGATGTCCAGAAGGAAGATCAAGTTGCTATCGTCAGAAAGAAAGGGAGGAAGGGAGGAGAGAGAAAGGGAAGAAAATCACAGGTGTCTACTATGGTTTTTCTGACTATTTCACACATGCTGTTTTTCCCATATTTTCAATTTTGAAACCTCACTATAATACAACTATACTCACCTCCTCCCTATAAAGAGGCAATCCAAATCTCACTTATTTCCTACATCCCTCTTCTGGTCCAGCACATCTATGTGAGGTAAGCTCTTTTCTGCGAGGTCAAGATGAACCAGCAATCTAAGCCCAAAAGATGTTTATCCACTCCCAACGAGTCCAAATGGAGAGAGAACAGGGTAATGGTAATAAGAGTTCTATTTGGAAGAGAAACTAACCTGTAGATCACATCCTTCTGAACAAGAAGAATAAAGACTATTCTGCCTCTGAACATTCAAACCAGTGGCCTGGGGAGGAGAAACATTAAAAACTCCCCTGTTGCCTCAAGATGCATGCCAGTTGCATTTTGCAATGGGAATATTCACGCTTTCCTCAGGGTGTATATTCCATGAAGTGCAAGGGGAAAGCTCAGGCAATCAGACTTCTCTCATGTCCCAATCGTATCTCCTGCTATGATTCCCATCTGTTTGACTCAGTGTGCAATAACTTTAGCGTAAAAAATGAAAATTCAGCTTTTCAAAAAGTATCACTGAGTTCTAGTCAGGGAAACAAAAACCACTTCAAACAGCCCAAGTGTCAGAGAGACTTCAATGCAAAGAGTTGGTTACACAGGTGATGAGTGAGCTGAGAAACCAAATAGGGGTTGTGAGGCCATCCTGAGATAAGCAAAAACAGGAAGCCACTACCACTCCCACGACAGAAGGACAAAAATACAAGAGGCCAAGGAACACTAAGCAGATGCTGCAACATTAGCTGACCTGTCTGGTAAGAGCTGGATCCAGTGAGGAGTTGCAGCTGCTAACGGAGATGCCACTTATAACAGAGAAGGAGGAGAAGGGACACAATTCACCCTTCCTGTCTTCTTTCACTCTCTAGGTAGTGCATTCATTGGCTGAACTCAGTTGGACCTAGCTCACCCAGAAGGCTGAGAATATAACCTGGAGCATTACAGACCGGACCAGAAAAGGGCAATGAATAAATCTGCCAATAAACAAGCCCAGGTCTGACACAATATGCTTGCAGGTTTCTGGACTCAGCTATCTTGGATTGCTGAGCTGGAGCAATGAGCAGCTTTCTTAGCAAAGCCTGATCTTCTTCTTTCTCTACTTTCAGATACACTAATTTCAGTCTAAACGTGTCTATTTCTTATGGAATCATATCTATTAGGAAACTGGTCAGCTGCAAGTATTTGAAACCTCAATTAATGGTGGTTTTTAAAAAGTTTTTTTTAAAATATTTCATTGATTCTTAGAAATACGTTTTTCAGTTTCTTATCTGTAAAATTAGGTTGTCATTTATAATTGATGTGAAAAGAATACATTGTATTATTGTATAATTGCCAGCATATTGTTTTCTTTCTTAGTGGTATGTAGAATAATGATGTGTCTTACAATCAAGGGCATCTGAGATTACATAAAATGCGGTATTCGTCTCATGCAAAAGGAGTCTGAGGCAGGCAGTCCTAACCGAGTGTGCAGTAGTCCAAAAAGGCTGTTAGGTACCCTGGCTATTTCCATCTTTCATATCCGCCATGTGGAAGCAGAGAACTCTTCTTCTTCATTCTTGTCACCTCAGCCTCAGGTCTATGTTCCAAGCTGAAAAATGGAAACAAAAAATTATGAAAGGCAAAAAATGCTGTCTATAGCAAATCTTTACCTTTTCATTTGGGAAAGGTCACCCTACCCAAAGACTTATAACTACACTCTGTTAACCATGATTGTGTCATGACCTTTCAGATCTTCAAGAGAGGCGAGGTGTCAAGTACTCAGAGTTATACCCTCTAGAGGATGGCAAGGGAGCGAGCGGGTAGTTGGAAATGATGGTAAATAAAAGTATAAAGACATGGAAACGGGATAATCTGAAACAATAAACAACCTGAATGCTTAGGAAAATAAAGGCAAAGGGGAGAAAGATTTTTTTTTTTTTAAAAAAGACATGAATAGGAATGAGAAACATAAATTCAAGATGTTGATTATCTTTGAGAGAATATAGAGAAATGTGAATGTGAAGGTGTACCAAAGAGACTTAAATTATGTTGTTTTCTAAGCTGGGTGGAGACTACATGGTTGTTATATTTAAAAATTTTTTTTGTATATCTGAAATAGATTATTAGAAATGAAAAGAAAGCTAAGTTAAATTACACTGTAAGTAAACAAATCACCATGAATGAGAAACAACATAAGCAACAGACAGCAGAAGACTCAGATATTGGAAATAACAGACACATATAAATTACCTAAGTTTAAAATATTTTAAAAAATAAACATAAGCTTACAAATATCAGCATGAATTGAATGCTGTTCCTAGTGAATGGAGAATAAACAAGCTTTTTAAGCATATTGATGAAAATTAATAACATTATATGCCATAAGGTAGCCTCATTAAATTTCAAAAGATCAGTGTTATATTGACCATGTTCACCATTTACAATTCACTTGTTAGAAGTAAAATTTAAAAGATAACTTGGAAAACTCCATTCACTTGGAAATTTAAAAATAAAAACTCATCTAAACAACTGAGGGTCAATGAAAAAACTAATAAAATATAGAAAATACTTATAAACAATAATAAACTATGCTGCTTAAGAAGTTCTTTGAGAGAAATACATATATATTTATTTATACTTTGTGTATTTGATATATTTCATGGTAAATAATTTTTAAATACTGTCAAATTAGGTATGTGAAAGACAGACAGAGGATTGCAATTAACCAATCGATTATTAAGTACAAGGATTTTGTCCTCAGATTGCTTTGCAAGTGTTTTAACTTTTCATTCCATTTTAATGAAATCAGAATTTGAAATCATAGAAGATGCATTATGTATGTGATTCACGCAAGAAAGACTTCAGAGACCTCCCATTAGCAAAACCATACCAAAAAGAAAGGCCTTGGTCCTAACATCAAAAGATTTATGCACAAAGGTACTTTATAAACTATAAACTGAAATGTTTAAATTTTATGTTTCAACTCAAAACATTTAATTTATGTATATTTGTATGTATATAGTGTATCTATGTATACATTATACACATATATATATATAATTTTCTGTTTAATCCAATTTTATTTTCTTTCTTAAATTAATTGACAAGCTACCATTTCTAATCATATCATATAAGAGGACATCTACTCTATTCAACATTAAGGAAATGAAATAAAGATTGTAATGAGTATAGGGCTTTATTTGGGAATTAATGGTGGTGAGGATAGAATGGCACAGAAGTTATATATGTTTGAAAAATAAGCTTGATCCTTAACATTAATTTCTAAGAAAATATTTTAAAATATTAAGGGAGATTACCTCCAATATGAATGAATATAACATAAATAATCTTCAAAGTAGTTTTTTACTTATTACCCATTCATGTACTAACTTGGAAGCAACATGTCACTTTTCAAAGCGCTGAAGAAAAAGTCAGTATATATGTATATATATATATATATGTATATATATATATATATGTAAACCTCATTTATATAAAATGTGCATCTCCATTTATATAATTCTGCCTTTCAACACTTACTGGAAAAATAGAAGATTATTCTACATCTGGTCTTTTGGATAAAGTTAGCCAGGAATTTTTGTTAATCTTTGGGGTGATCAGAAGGTTTGAAGGATGTCTTAATCCTGCGCTGAGTGTGTCAAAGTAGATGTCTTTGTTCATTTCACAAAACCAAATAAGAGTGTTGTGAGGATTACATTTTGACAATTCAATCCAGATGACTACTTTATTATGGAAAAATATTCTCCATCCCTTATCTAATTCAGAAAGTATATTCATAGAGGAGGCACTATAGCTGCACTATAATACAGTTGCAAATATTAAAATTAAAGGTTATGAGAAGAAACACAGCTGTTAAAGGGCAGTGACTGAGTGAATTCATTTCACTGTTACATGTCTAAGACGATGTGGATTATTCAAGATTTTTTTCCAAAACTCCTTTCAAAGGCTCTCAGTTTAGCATTTCAAAGGTAGTGGATAATATCTGAAAAAACAAGTTTCACTCTGTATTTCATTCTAAATACAATAATAATAGAGTTTGAAAGCTAAATATTCAAAGGCTTATAAAATAATGATACCAGGGAGTTCTGAATGTCATTGTGTGCACAGATGTCTCAGTCGGTGCATGAAATATTGCCATGTTTCATTGTAGTTTTCTTTCTTGAAGTTATTTTCACTTACGCAGTGACATAAGCTCTCTTTATGACAGAGGAAAAACTGATAATCTCCAAAAACAATGGGTAAAAGTTCAGATCTCCAAATTGAACTGACCCTAGATGTGAATTGTTAAACAAATAAAATGTTGCATATGTGTATTTATTTGCTTGTATTTAAAAATTCAAAACACGTCAAGGTATATTTCATTTCAGAGAAGTACGTGCCAACTATTTTAAGTTTTAAAGTTAAAACATGTGGTGCTCTATTCACAAAGTCCAGGTTTTAAAAAGAAAATTCATTTAACTATTATTTTCCTCAAGATAGGATGCTTCTCTTCCCATTGCAATAGAAAGTCAGAGCTACTTTATGAATACTTCCCATGAGTCCTTTAGTAACACAATTGGATGCAAAAACTGCAGAGATGTTAGAGAGCTAGATTTCCCACCTCTGTATAGTTCTTTCTCTTGAAACTGTGCTTCCCAAAGTGTATTTCAAGAACTACTAGTGTGGGGCTTTGCAACGTACAAACAGAGGATTTTCATTATTAAATTAGGTTAGAAAGTACTAGAATGCATTCTTAGACATCTATAAGAGAAACTGGTATTTTGAAATATTTCTCTAGAAAACAAAACTCTTATTTTTAAAATTGGAGTTTCATAAATTTATTTGACCTTTGGTATGGTGAGGCAAATGCTGTCTTGTGTAATTTAACCTAAGTGTATTCAGGCTGGACTTTAAAAATTCATTTCTACAACATGCAAACATTGACATATTTGTATTTGCAATGAAAAATACTTGGTACATTATAGTGAATGAAAGCCTAACATTTTACTGATTTCCATTCAAGATCAGCACCAGTCATTACAGAGATTATGTTTGTTTGCTTTGCCTGACTCAAGTGGTACAAAGACTAAAGAAGTTTGAGGAGCATCGTCTCACAATATGGGATACTTTTCAGGTAATAATGGTATAACAAACTAAAGTTTTCAAGTGAGCGGGCCAGACTGAGGGAAATTACCTGACTTTTTAACTGTTTTGAAAGAATTTGGAGGAGCATACACCGATAGCTGTAGTTTAAAAAACTGCATTTGAGGCTCAAGGCATAAAACAGGGTCAGGGAATATTGGTCTGTGTTCTGAGGGTATTAGTCTAAGGAATCGTTGAGGAAACCTTAGGAGGACAAAAGTAGGTGAGATTTTTCTAGACATTATATCTACTTTTGTTTGAAACCTCTGATTACCTTTTCAACTGTTAGTGCTGATTTATTATCCCCTTTTAAACTTATGTGTCCTTCATTTCTTGATCAGCTCTGCCTAAAATCATACATTGGTGGTACATTCATACCATTTCAGCCTATTTTATTTTTTTCACTATTTCATCTTTTAGTCCTCTGCAATTACTTTGCTGTCTATATATCAATAATTCTTCATCTTTCTTTGTTTTTCTTTCCATTTTATTTCGTATATCTTATTTTATCATCTAAATGTATTGTTTATAGTCTCTACTTTTACATTTTTCTTTTATATTGTTTAGTAAATGTTTTTAAAATTATTTTACCTTGCATCATGTTTTTATTGAGTGTGTTATACTTTATTTCTTACTTCTCCCTGCTCTTGAAACTTATTAAATGTCAAGCAACTGATATAAGGGAGGAAGCTGTTTATTCATATAAACAAGAAATCAATCACTCATTAACTGGGTCATAACTATATGAACATCAGAGTACTGTAAGAGTGAGGAATTGACATACTGTTTACTCTGTTGCAATGCCCTTCTTTCCTTTCCTAACCTGGCTAACTCATACATCTCAAGTTCATGTATCATCTTCTCCAAGAAGCCCCCCTAGATCTTAAGTTGAGCTAATTATCCCTATTCAATGCTCCCAAAGGACCTTGTACTTGTTTCTGATCATGTCACCCATTTTTATTTTAAAAATTATTGTAAGAAACAGTAATATAAAATAAGCTACTGCACTTATTACAAAAATGCTATTGAGAATGTTGTTTTATATCCTTTATATAAAATTTCAGTGAGATGTTTCTTATATAATTCAATGCTATAAAAAGATTGTGTTTCTTGTGAAAAACTCATATGATTCTTCCTTTCTGATAATGAGAATAGTATAACTGATTATGTGTTTTAATTTTTGATATAGCTGCCAGGAGGCGTAGTGTGAAATCTAAGGTACTTTCATGGGAAACTTTTAACGTTCTTTTAAGATTCTTTTTTTTCTCAGTCCTTTTTAAAAAATCTTTTTGTTTGTTTCAATTTCATGTATCTTTTGTAATAAGCTACCTCAAAACCTTTGTGGAAAAGGTAGGGCTTTGATAGATATTTATAAAAATAAAATGCAGATGAAGAAGGCAACGATCCAGTGAATTCCTTTATTCCAGAGTAAACATGAATTATTAAGTCAAAATCCCTGATCGCTTTTTAGTTTTTTGTTTTTGAAGTCAATTGCATCAGTTTAGACTTGTTTGAATATTTCTAATGAATCTGGTTTCAGTAAGGGATGAATTGATTAAACTTGAAATTGTATTCCTAAGGTTTAATTACACAGATTCAGCCCAGTATATCTCGTCCTGAAAGCAACACTTCACAGTTAACCTCCTTCCAAGTTGTTTGCACTCATCTCTTTTTGCCCCTCAATTTCCCTATGCAAGTTTCCTTTATGTAAATTTTGCTGACCTGGGAACATATATATATATATATATATATAAATTTTCCACATTTTGAAACTCTAGCCCTGAAATGCCAGGACAGGAGGCATATTTTGTTGGTGTTTCTTCTCCACTATTAAATTACTCCTAAGCATGTCACTGTTTTTTGTTACTTTGCTTTACAATTGAAAAAAAAAAATCAGTATTTAATTTAAGTCCTTCAAAGTATATGAATAACAGTTAAAAACGTAGCATTGTGCTGATAGGACTCAAGCTTTGAAATTTAGACACAAAGATTTGAAGATCTCTATTTTGATAATACAGAGTGCTGTTAGTTTTTCACCTTTGTTGTACTGCACAGATGCTATATCTTGAATTATAGGGATATTATAAATCATGAATAATGTGAAAGCATTACAATAAATGAACATGCATTTTTAGAACTTAACCTAATGATGGACAGATTGCCTGGAAAGGGAAAGAATACAAATATATTCTGCCAAGAGAACATATTCTTCGGGATGTCCTCACTCACCCAAAACATTGTTGGCAGTAGATACCACTTTCCCTTGTGATTAGGTGCTGTTCTCATGAGTACTCGCAAATCAGATCAAGAATTTTCTTGGAAGTACCTATGAGACATATTCATTCATTCAAACATATTTATTGAATGTCCCCTGTGTACCAAGAACTCTTCTAAAAGCTTGGAACACATCAGTGGGCAAAACCAACAAGGATCTTAGCTGCAGGTGACAGATAATAGCAATAGATATATAAATATGTAAAGTATATGACAAGCAGAAGGTGATAAATGGTATGAAAAAAATCAGAGGAGAATAAGGGAGATATGAGTGCAGGGGGCATATGTGAAATTTTAAATATTCAAGGTAAGCCCCAAGAAGGAGACATTTGAACAAAAATTTGAAGGCGGTGCTAGAACTTTAATATTAGGATAGAAAAGTTGTTAGCAAAGATATGTCAAGATCATCTGGCTGTGACAAGGGAGAAAATAGCAAAATAACTTCTTTTGACTCAATTTCATCTTCAATTCTGAATGTTTCAAAGTGATTGCAGTCCTAGGTAAAGAAAAGTAGGTTTTTTATTAGTTTTCAGCCCAAAACCCAAACTTCATTTAAGGTCAAGGAGAGGCAATTGTCTCATATAACACTTCAGTTATCATGAGTTGGAGCAGAAATGCAGTAGGTGACCTTGAAAGTATAAGCAACTCCCACCACATAAGTGTGATGTACATTAGACACCCAACATTAGACACTGAAAACAGGTACCAAAGCTTGACAGTTCATACAACACTTTCCAGGAGATTCAATAACAATATATCAAGATGTAATCTCTTCCAGGACAAATTCATCCTTCCCAAGATGCCAGAAATCTTTTATCTGCTTCCCAATGCCTAAGGTAATATATCAGACAGTCATGAAAATGTCATGAATGTGAAAGTAATTTTAATGAATTGAAGAAGGAAGACATGTCCACAGATGTATAGTTTAGGAACTATGATCAAACTGAGACAATTTAACTTCCTCAATGTAAAAGTGACAATTGCTAGATTAAATCACAATCATAGAAATCATATTATCTGAAAATATGAGATCAATAGATTCAAAGAGATTTTTAAAAAATGTTAGTTTAGTTTGTTCATTTAGTCAGCTACTTTAATCTGTTGATTTTGTTTAACATGTCCCCAAATCACTAGAAAAAAACTAGATGCTGGGGGGGGGTGGTCTTTAGTTACAGCCAAAATTTCAGCAATTCTCAGTCCTTCTTTGGTCTGAACTATACTGTATGTCTCTTTATCCTTTTAATGAATTACATAGAGAACTACCATTTGTAGAACACGTATAACATGCCAGGTACCGTACTAGATGTTTTTACAGATATCATTTCACTTCTCACATTCTGATATGTTTGTGTATGTAGTTATGTGCATATAATATAGGAAGATGGGGGAAGAGAAGGAACGTTAGCTACATTTTACAGGAGCTCAGAGATGACTCTCTAACTTCACGTACAGCGGAAGTATTACAGCGAAGATTCTACGCAGGGTTTCTAACTCTATTAAGCCATCTGCTACTCAACAAAGGCCACTATAATAATTACTATTTATATTGCATTTTATTATTTACAAAAGTACATTCATATTTCATTTGATTATATCAAGACCTAAGATCATTCTAATTTCTTAATTTTCTTCAAAATTATCAGTCTATGGTATTATAACTTTGCAAACTCTGCAAAATACACTAAAGCCACATGCCTATCTTTTGTGTATAAACTTTCATAAACTATACTTATATGATATGATGAATTCATTACACTTGCCTCTATCTCATGAGGAAAGAGACTGCACTGAGTTTCTGAGTTTGGCTACTATAGTTCCTCATATAAGTACCTCATATAAGTGGAATCATACAGTATTTGTCTTTTTGTGATTGGCTCATTTAGCTTAATATCCTCAGGGTTCATATATGTTGCAGCATCGACAGAATTCCCTTTCTTTCAAAGTTTAAATAATATTTCATTTTATACACACACACACACACACACACACACACACACACACGAGGTTGGACAATTAAGTTCGCAAACTCATCCTAGAAAAAGTGCTACATGCCTCATTGCTGAATGTCACTATGGTCACCTTTGAAGTACTCCCCTTGGGAAGCTATGCACCGATGCCAGCATCTAGTCCACCCTTCAAACCAATTTTGAAACTTTTTCTAGAATGGCCATCAGAGCTGTCATTGTAAGTATTACCATTGATGTCCTGAATGTCATCAAAATGTCTTCCTTTCAATATTTCCTGTATCTTCGGGTAAAGAAAGAAATCATTGGGGGCCAGATCAGGTGAGTTGGGAGGATGTTCCAATACAGTGATTTGTTTACTGGCTAAAAACTCCTGCACAGACAGTGCCCTGTGAGCTGGTGCATTGTTGGAATGCAAGAGCCATGAATTGTTGGTGAAAAGTTCAGGTCATTTTCGTGTAACTTTGACGCAGCCTCTTCAGCACTTCCAAATAGTAAACTTGGTTAACTGTCCAATTGGTACAAATTCATAATGAATAATCCCTTGGATATTAAAAAAGGTTAGCAACATCGTTGCAACAAGTTCATGAACTTAATTGTCAGACTTTGTACAATACGCTCTCTGCTCTTTACAATATTAAATACTAAGAATGATTAGAGATTCGTGGTCTGACAATTAAGTTTGCGAACGTGTTGCAACAATGTGGCTAACCTTTTTTGATATCAGAGAGATTATTCATTACAAAGTTGTATCAGCCAGACAAACAGTTAACCAAATATACTATTTGGAAGTGCTGAAAAGGCTGCATGAAAAAGTTAGTCAATCTGAACCTTTCACCTACAATTCATGGCTCTTGCATCAAGACAATGCATCAGCTCAAACGGCACTGTCTGTGAGGGAGTTTTTAGCCAGTAAACAAATAACTGTATTGGAACACCCTCACTACTCACCCCCAATGACTTCTTTCTTTACCCGAAGATAAAGGAAATATTAAAAGGAAGACATTTTAATGACATTCAGGGCATCAATGGTAATACAACCACAGCTCCGATGGCCATTCCAGAAAAAGTTACAAAATGGCTTTGAAGGGTGGACTGGGCGCTGGGGTCAGTGCATAGCTTCCCAAGGGGAGTACTTCGAAGGTGACCATAGTGATATTCAGCAATGAGGTGTGTAGTACTTTTTCTAAGATGAATTCTCAAACTTAATTGTCCGACCTCATACTTCTTATAAGATTTTGCAGGCATATTATATCATTGCAATAAATTTGTGAAATGTAGCTTTCTTGGAAAAAATATACAGATTGAAGTGATTTACTTAAGCATACTAGCATAATCTGCCAATCCTATTTGCTTCCTAGAAAGCTGGAGGAGGAGGGTCATTAATTATATGGTGAGTTTTAGGGGACTCATCGAGTACAGAGAAATTTAACCAAGAAGCTTATAGAATAGCAAAGGGAATTTTATTGTCAATCCTCAATGAACATTTAACTATTGTTGTGAGAATTTCATGAATTATTCATGAAGAATTACAGCATAGTGATTAAGGAGATAGGCATCAGAGTTAAGTAGATGTAAACTGTACTTTCTATTCTGCTTCATGTAACCTTGGGATATTTAAACTTTCAAAGCTTCCGAAATTTTCTCATCTATAAAATATAGATAATAATAATACCTTAACAGTAAGATTGCTTAGAATTCATGTTGAATCTCTCACAACAAAGAGAAAATTAGGAATTATATAGTCCCGTTTACAATGAACCCTTGATAACTTTTATGCTCTAATTTCATATACATATTATACTATACATATGCATTACAAACTCCACCATAAAAATGTTGTAGTTTTTGCTTTAAATGGTCATATGTATTTGAAAGAAATTAAGGGGTAAAATAGTTTTTAATAATTACCCAGATAGTCCTTATTCTTATCTTCACCTTGAATGGCCGTTTCCTTTAGTATCATTTCTCTTTAGCCTGAAGAATTTTCTTGAGCATATCTTGTAGTGTGTGTCTGCTGGCAAGATTTTCTTTTAATTGTCCATCTAAAAATGTTTTTATTTCACCATAATTTTTGAAGGATGTTTTTGTTTTTGTTATGTATATATATAACATATATATATATGACATATATATATAAATATATATATATATGTTATTATATACAGAGGGTGCTAAAAAAGTTTACACATTTTAAAAAAGGAAAAAACTGTATTAAATTGTAATACTCAATATATACCAATAAAAAAAGATGAATCAAGTCATGTTTGACTTCTGTTATTACAGGAGGTGCTCAAAGTGGTTACCATCAGCATCCAGACACTGCTGTTCACGGCAAACTACTGCTTGAGCAATGCTGATCAAAGTGTCCACTTGTATACAGTTTTTTGGCACGCTAGTATACATATATATATACAGTTTGACTTGTTTTTTAAAGCACTTTTAAAGATGTTCTAGGTTCTAGTGTTTTCTATCATCCATACTATCTACTGGGGAACCTATAATCTTTAGAGTTATGGTTCCCCTATGTATGATGTGTTATTTTTTTCTAGGTGCTTTTTAAGATTTTCTCTTTATGTTTGGTTTTAATTATGATGTGCCTAGGCATGACTTTGTATCCTGTTTTGTGCTTATTGAGCATCTTGCATCTGTAAATTTATGTTGTGACCCAATTTGGTGTTTTTGGCTATAGTTTCATTAGTGTTTGCTGCCTAATTTTTTTCTTCTTCTTCTGGGACTCCAATTATATGTATATTGCTTTTGATATCGTTTTACATGTCCCTCATGCTATTATTTTTTTCATCTTTTTTTTCTCTTTTTCCTGTTAGAAATTTCCATTGATTTATCTTCAAGTTTTTGACATTTTTCTGTTAAATTCATTCTACCATTTTTCCCAGCCAGTGAATCTTTTTATTTCCAAATACTGTATTTTTCCTAAAATTTCTATTTGAATCATTTTAATGTGTTTGATTCCTCTGCTGAGTTTTACAACATTTTCATTGATTACAGTGTATTTCCTTTACTTCAATGAATACGTCAGCTGCTTTAAAGTCATTGTCTGATAATTCCCATATCTGTATCATCTAGAACTTAGCCTCTTTATTTTTCCCTTTGAGAATGAGTCCCATTTCCTGGGTACTTTTTATCAAGTAATTCTGAATTGTCTTTGGCATTATGAACATTGTTTTGTAATCTCTGGATTCTGTTTTATTCCACTGCAAAGTGTTGGTACTTTTGTTTAGCAGTGGCTTGAAACAAACTGAAAATTTGTCTTGTGTGGTAACTGCTCAAATCTTACTTTAGTTCTTATATCTGGAAGAGTGCAAGAATATTCTACCTTTTTTTAAAATCTGAGCTACTTGCATTATGCATTTATGCTATTCAAATAGAATTAGGACGTAGCCAGAGATTGTCTGAGTTTATATATAGAGTTTGAGTTCCTCTCTCCAGTTTTCCTTTTCAGAATTCCAGGCTCATTCTCCAGCTTCTCTGGGCTCCCTTCTCTCAATTTCTCAGGCCAGAAAGATAGCAGGCTTTCTGTGTGAGTTTTTGCTGTCCTGCACTGCACCACAATTTTACTTTGTCTATAGGTAGAAAGCCACCAAAACGGGCAACTCACTTTGTGTTACTCACTTCCTTCATGTTTTGACTCTGCCTGCTTCTGTTCTCTTTACCCCTCAGGTAGGTATTTATTTATTTTTTTTATCTTGTCTAGAGTTTACAGTTGTTATCTGTGGAAAGGTCAGTCTGTTAGTTTACTCCTTCATACTAACTCTCCAAACTAATCAAAAAATTAAATTTGGGGATAGAAATAATTAATTACAAGAATTATGGAAGCTTGATCTTGCCACGGATTATGTTTTCGGCATACACATTTTAAGAAAAGGAGAAGTATCCTTCTACTTGTCTATTCATAACCCACCATTTACCATCTCAAAAGAGGTTTATTTCCATATTCTAATTCAGATCATCTAATGAGATCCCCCAACCAGTGCCTGTACATGAATTGTTTCCTTGTCCATGATGAGATGAGGACAGAATAGAGAATACACATTTGAAACTTTCATGCAACTTTTACAGAATGTTTTTATCTGTTAAATATAAGAAAAAAAATTTGGCCTTTTATTTTGCATGCCTTGGTTTTTCTTAAACTTCATTTTTCAAGTAGTTAATTTTTCTTATATTAAGAAAAACACATTGGTAGGTGATGGTTTGGAAATTAAAAACAAAACACTAGTTCTTCCCATACATAATTTGAGAAACACTGGTCTAGATTTCAAGTAAGAAAAATAACTTTGGGAAGTTCTCAAGTTAACCATTCAATAGGTGAGGTAAGGAACTGTAATTTGATTACAGCCATAGTTCCTGAATGACCTGGATAGGCTAAAATGTTCTTTTTAAAGATGAGAAAACCGAGGTACAAAAAGTCCTAATCAAGTTGATTTCTCTTGGAGACAGATATATATATATATTGCATAGCAGCCAGCATGTCAGAAAACAAATTCAGCACGACTTGAACTTTCAGCTGAGATTTAAGTATTCTTTGCTTGTTCAATCTAAGAAGTTGCTTTCTTACCATTTAGTTTAGAAGTAGTAAGTTCAGAGAAGAACAAATAATAATAGTAACAAACCCATTTACTGAAAGCCTACTGTGCAACCAAGTCTGTATAGTGAAAAACAACCCACTATGTGAGTATTTTTATTTCCATTTTAGAGATGAGAAAACTGAGTCTGGAGAAGCAACTTATTCAAAAATCATAGACAAGTAAGTAACCGAAGCAGGATTCCAATTCAGATTTGTCTGATTCAAAAGTCTCTACACTCAATGTTATTGTTCTTTTATTAATTTCAAGATAGGCATATACACAAATTACTACATCATTAGGCAGATGGTTTCAAATGCTCTATTAATACAGTGCTAGAAATGAACTGGTTAGTAGGGAGTACGCGGGTCTCCCATTCAAGGGATTTATCAGTCTTCACCAAGTTAGTTTCAAAAATCTGTCAAAGTATCAAAGGACAGTGAGTCAGCATTTTGGAAGGCAGGTAGGGATGGGGAAGCAATAAGCAAATTCTTTTATGAATCACTGTAGATGTTTGTGCTGGTTAAGTGTTTCTGATCATCTACTTGCTGTCTTTGCCTATTAGAGGAGAGGAGTACAGTTAAGGTCTCTTTAAAAATTGTAGAAATAAAAAACATTGGTTGCCATCCTGTTCTTGCCAAGCGTAAGAATAGAACAGAAAGGCTAAGCCTTCTGTGCTTAAATACATATTAAGTCATTTTAATAGGTTCTCTAGCTTATCTTGAACACAACTAGACTAGGTCGTTCTTTTGGGGAATAGACTTTCAAGTTAGCATTTCATTGGCTAAATACTTTATAAGATTTTCTTAAACACATCAGTTGTCAGTATAAATTAAATCTAGTTCAAATCAACATAATTCTATTTATCCTAGTAAGGGTTTTATTTTTTTAAATGACTCATTTTTTACAGAAATAATTTCTGTACATTTATAAACCATACATGAGGTGATTTGAATTTAGTCTCCATCAGAAAAATTCCTTTATGGTATCCTTTCTATATCCTTCCTGTGTCCTCTGTAACAGAAAATTACCAGCAGAAGCATTTCCCCTTCACCCAGTTCCTGTTCTCTTATCACAAATCTATCCTTTCCCCTCCCTTCCTGCTCTGCAGGGGAATTTGAGAAGGCAGGGATAAATTGCTAAAAGTTTGCCCTCTATCCAACACTACCACATCTAATAGTGTATGTGTCTAATCCTTTTGCATGTTTATCAGTTCCCTCCCAGTTTCCTCTCCCATACCTCTGTGTGTACAATGGGTTAATGCCAAAGTGCTTTCCTCCTATAGACACTTTCAGGCTGTGCAAACTTCAATCCCAGTGACAGCACTGAACATTTCAGCTTCTTTTCTAGTGCCCTTTCTACAATGCTGAGCCATGGGTGGAACGGAAATAGAATGATGAACATTATTTATTTTTTCCTGTTTGTCCTATGCTTTCCCCATTACCTTTCCCATACCAATGTCTTCTTACTTCGGTGCCACCCTTCCTCTATCGTCCCCTCCTACAGGTACTACTGTTGAAGTGGGGTTAGAAATTGTTTCTATACTTTATAGTCTATTCCATTCTAGCAACCCTTGTGAAGTGGGTGGTAATCCTAACAGCTAACATTTTAGTGCTTACTATGTGCCAAGCATTGTTTTAAGCATTTTACATGTACTAACCCACGTCATCTGTGAAGCTATTGTTATTCTTTTTATTTTATAGAACAAGAAGCTGATGTTCAATGCCATGGGTTACAATGCAAGTAACTGGCAGAGGCAGGATTTGAATTCCTTCCTGACTGGCTCTAAAGCAGCCTTTAATTATTATTTAATTAATTACTTATTATTTCCAGCCACCAATCTGGTGAACATTTTGCCATCTCACGGCTCCTATCCTCATCCTTTACCTGCTTTTACTTGTCTTCCTCCCTTTCTACCCTCCCACGTCCTTTCTGCCCTTCATCTGCCGTTCGCCCACGTTTCTTTATTAGGATGTCCTCTCGCTTTCCTTGACCTTCCCATTCCTGTCTCAATTATCCCCGGACTTCAGATCCTTCTCGTTTTGTGAGACCCTCGTAGCGAGTATTCCCTGACTCCTTATTTCTACCATTCCCCCTCCTTCCACGGGCTCTGCGTCCCTTCCGTCTCGCCGACCCGCCCAGCCCGGTGCCCAGAGGCCGCGCGGGGACACCCGCCAGCGCCGCGCGCGGGGGTCGGCGTCGGAGGGGCGCCGCGGGGTCCTCCGTTCCCCGGCAGCCCCCGGGCGCGGTGCAGTCTGGGGGAACATGGCCGCTTCCGGTGTCGCTCTCGGGCCGGCGCTGGCCTGACTGCGGCCCCTGCCCGGCGTACTCCGCCCTCCGCTCCTCCCGCCCGGCAGCCGCGGAGGTCGCTTCGGCCTTTTCCTCCTGCTGCCCCGCCGCGCCATGGAGAAGAGCTCGAGCTGCGAGAGCCTCGACTCCCAGCCGGCGGCAGCACGGCCGCCCAGCGTGGATTCCCTGTCCAGGTAACCTGGACACCCAGGGCCCCGCCCAGCGTCCGGAGGGGATGCGAGGGGCCGGGACCCGCGGGATGCTGCCCCAAACTCGCGGACTCGGGTTCTCTGAGGCTGCGCCGGAATTCCTTCCCTGGGACTTGAGATCCACTTCTCCTTCCCTTTCTGGGGCTGAGAGGCTGGGGAAAAGGAGGTTAAAACTTACTGCTGCTTCATCGCCTCTTCTACCTTTTGTACTGCGATCTACTTTTATGCCCGGTTGATGTAGCCCCAGTTCATTACTGTCTCTGATCGCTCATTTCCTCTAAAATCATTTTTTTAGACAGCCCTACCCCCTCTCCCATTTCCTCCCTCCCTTTCTCTCTATACTACTCCTTCCCAAACTATCCTCCAATCTTTCTTCCGTTCGTCCTAATGTCTTTGGTTTTTGGATTCTTGCCCAACCCTTTTCCTCTCTTTCATCACTTCACATCCTTATCTCTTTCACGATTTCCCCTACGCTCTAACCCCCCAACTTTGCTTAAAAATGTAAACAAAAATGCCCACTGTGCTTCTCGTTGCTAAATCTTCCAGCTGAAAGTCATTATCTAGGAATCTGAGTAGTCCTTATCCCTGAGTGAATAGTTTTCTTCCTTCTTGGCTTACCGGTTCTCCAGGTTATTTCTCTTCTACCTGATGATTTTTTTTCCCCTGTAATTTTGAGGACTTAGTATGCAGCTTTGCAGAGAGTTGTTGTGAGTATTAACTGGACATGTTTTAGATGCAGTTTTTTTCTTTGGTTTTAAAATACTGATTTAAAATTTTGTTGAATAATAGGAGACCTGTATTTGTTATATAATGCCACAATGAAATCAGGTTTTATCCCATTGAGAAGTAGTCTAATTGTTATTAGAGAGTTATTAAACTGCTGTGTGAAAGCACGCACAATTTTCATTTTTCCCCTGAATAAATTGAAGTTGCGATGCCTCCTTTGATTCATTTTGGACTCTGCTAAATATGAGTGGTACTACCATTTTTTTTTCTATTGCTGTTCAGGACCTCATACGGAAATCATTAGCTGATCCCATTATTCTAAATTAGATTCCATTCCTGTATACACCTGCCCATCCCTTTTTCGGAGTCCTTAACAAGCACAGTATAATTGTTGGTTTAATTGTCTTCTCTACTAGGCTATAAGCTACTTAAAGACAGGGACCATACCTTACTCAGCTTCACAGTTCCCAACAGTTAACCCTTCATGTCAGAGGTGCTTAAAAAATGTTTTTTTTTTTGAATTTGTATATTGAATTGTCCAAGAGAGAAGAATTTTTCATTGTTCGATTATTGTGCTTTTGTTTCAGGTATTTTGTGAAATTTAGAAAGGTGAGGATTTACATACTCAGCTATAAAATCATTCAGAAAACAGATTGGAAAATTATAATTTTATGGGAAAGTTACAAATGACAACTATGGTTCGGAATAGGATGTAAAGACAACCAGTGAGGCAACTGATTAGTAATCTCATTCAAACCAGAAGATTTAGAACCACAGGAGGCAGCATAGTCTGTTAGAAAGAGGAAAGAACTGGAAGTCTGGAAAGTCTGGGGCTCAGGTAGCTGCCGTGTTTCCCCCAAAATAAGACCGGGTCTTATATTAACTTTTGCTTCAAAAGACGCATTAGGGCTTATGTTCAGGGATGTCATCCTGAAAAATCTTGCTAGGGCTTGCTTTCCAGTCTTATTTTCCGGGAAACACAGTGTTTGTCCTGTTATCATGTAACCTTTCTAGTCTGCAGTTAAAATAAGGTGGTTGGTCTAGCAAACCTGTGAAGTCCTTTGGAATTCTAAAATTCTATCATTCTTTATTTTAATGATAATACCAAGATGAATGCGTTCTTATCAATTATTCTTACCATTCTTATCAATTACGAATGCATTCTTATCAAATATTCCCTTTACAAATAAGTTTTTTTTACAGATTTTTAAAATTACACTAAATAAATGTTTGTTATTGTAAATTATTGTACCTAATTATGCCATTGAAGCACATTTATTTCCTAAAGATAACAAAAAGCCCAGCAGTTGTAGTTAAAGTTTATGTATCTCTTTTAACTTCTTAATAAAAAATTATATTACTGACATAAGAACTTGAGAAAATTAAGAACTCCTTGAAAAAATTTTGACTATAGTATGTTAGCCTCATCCTTTCTGGACAAAAATATAAGTATGACTTTACTTTCCACAGAAGAATGCCAGTTTTCATTCCTCTCCTCTAGGAAGGTAGAAAAATAACGTTTATTGAATGTTTACTGTGTAGAATTCACCCCTGTGGCACGCTGTTTAATCAACGGTATAGAATAGCTGCATTGTAGTAGATACTTGTCAGGAAGCTTGTATTTAAACTGAATCTAGGTTAACAATCACAGGTGATTCTAATACACAAGCAGGGTGGACAACCATGGTTATATGGTAATAGCTGTATTAAGTAGCTATCCAGATTGTTTTTTACTTCTGTTAGCCTGTGATTAAGCAAAATATTGATATTTGAACTATATTATCTCAACTTTTTGCAGAATTATTGCCTTACGTTGTAGTTTATGCTTTCTGTTTTATTCAGTTAGAAAATTTTTAATTTCAAATTTTCAGTTAAGAAATTGCCTTTTGAATTTCTTTTGATATCTCCTGCAAAATAATAGTTAATGATATTGTTCAATGTGTTACAGATTATCTTTTTTTAAAATTAAAGTTTATTGGGGTGATAATTGTTAGTAAAGTTACATAGATTTCAGATGTACAATTCTGTATCACATCATCTATAAATCACTTTGTGTGTTCACCACCCCAGATTATCTTTTACACACTAGATTGACATAAATTTCTGCTGAGTTTAGCTCCAAGGAAAATTGTTTATGCAAAAAATTATGGATGTTTCCTATTTGTTTGAAAATGGAAACTGTGTACCTGCATCTTTCCTTCAGTGTAGCAAAAAGACTTCAGTCAGATTTGTAACTGAAGTTGGTCATATACTTTAATTTCTTCAAGTACTTCTATTAGATTAATTCAGTTTAAATACTATATTATGTTTAAATGTGTTAATTTGTTAGATGTTTTACACTCTTCTGGGATGTATATAAATCTGAAAAATAATACAGTAACTCATCTGGTTGCCCATTGTTTTTTATGTTTTTGTTCTTTTAAATGACACACTTCATTGAAGTTGGATGACTGGCTGTTATGGGCTCTGTAGTTCACACTAAACATTATGTTGAATCTTGATGTATATAGTCATCTCAGACTTGCTTTTGCCTCTAGCTTTGCTTTCTAGGTCATCACAGGCCTGTTGCCTTTGGTCACAAAAGAACAATTTCATCCTTTATGTGATATCCAGATAGCAGTTTCCTAATCAGCTATAGTTATGTTATCTTTGCATCCGTAAAAAAAAAGTAATTTTCTTTGGTGAGTCCTGCTTGGTATTGCCCTGCTTCAGTGAGCTGTTCTGCAGCTCTTGTATGTCCTGCTATTTATTGTCCATTTTTCAACATGTCCAGCCCCACCGAGAGAGAGTTGTGAAAAAATTCACTTCAGCACAATGGTAACCTGGCTGTATTCCATAATTTTATTCCTGTTGGTCTGTCTCTGATTCTTGACATATCAAGTATGACTTACACAGGATATAGATATTATAATACTATAGGCTATATATGATAGCTGTGGTAGGCCTGAGCCTCAGAATTGTTTGTTACATAGCAGAATTGGGCACTATATATTGGTATTATTCTGCCTTCTTAATCTGGTACATTTTTCAGTTTGTACACTTATAAAATGTACTGCTTGAGTGGATTTCTTTGATTACTTTTTGCTATGCATAATCAAATGCTAATACAGCTGATTCTTGAACAACTGTGTGGATCCACTTATATGTGGAATTTTTTCTATAAATACCTTGACTGTTTTTGATCTGTAGTTGAGAGTCCGCGGATGTGGAGAACCGACTGTATGCATTGATCTATACCATTTTATATAGGGGACTTGAGCATCCGTGGATTTTGATATCCACCGGGGTTCCTGGAACCAATCTTCCACAGATACTGACGGACAACTCAGTTTTTGGGGAGTCAAAGGTTATTTGCAGATTTTTGGTTGCATGAGTGTTGGTGCTCCAACATCCGCATTTTTTAAGGGTCAACTGTTTATCTAGTGCCAAATAGCTGCTCAGTGAACATTTGAATAAAGAAACGTTGACTAAATGTTCACTACTTTTCTTATTTGTTTCCACTCAAAAGATTGAAAAGGGTTTCCTTCTGTTGAATTTGTCCTGTAAACTTCAGGTTCAAGCTGAATTTATTGTTGCATAAAGCCTCTTGATACCCTGAGCTGATTTTATTGGCTGCATGTATCTAGTCCTATATATCTTCATGATACTATGTTTCCTTAGCCTACCTGCTTTTTCATCTGCTACTCTTGATTATTTTGTTCTCTTTCTCTCTAATTTGTCAGTCATTTTTATTTGATGTATTTCTTTCATCCTTTATATATCCTTTTGCTATAGTTATCCTTGCACCACTTGTTTGTCTCAGATTATTTTGGTTTATCAGTTGATTTCTAGTTTATAAATTCATTAACATTTATTTACATTTACATATTATTTACATATTTACATTTAACTTAGATAAGAAATACCAAAGGGGAGATACACATAATATCCTAAAAAGGACATTTTTAAATGGAATGTCTTTCTTATCATTTGAAAACAGCAAATCCTGGATTTCTGTTTCCATGAAATCCAGGATTTGCTGTCTCCATGAATTTTGGTGTTACTTATAGCCTGAAGAGGTAGAATAGATTTCAAGATGTCTAAAACATTTGGTTGCAAGGTCTCATCTGTAGTTTCAGCTTCAAGGTCACTTAGAGATCTGTCGGTAGGAAATGTGCTTTTGGGTTGTTTTTCCAGTAGCGGTGATGGATTTGTGTCCAATCACACATTCTTACATTTCCCTTGTGACTCTTGGCATGTCTTCTGAGGCAGCTGACTGAGATTAGTGGTAGAAACTATAGCTATAGAACAAAATGAAGCTAACAGGTTGAGCCTCCAACCTTGGCCTTATTAATAAGCACCTCATGTCAGACACTGAACATATCGGTAGCCTAACAATTACTTACTTTGGATTTCATTATTCCAGGGCTCTAAAAGAACTTCAAAGTTTTGTAAGATAAGATCCAATATTACTTTGAACTAATAAGTAATTGTGGTGTAGATTATTTGAAAGAACATTTAAAGAGATTAATTACTAATCAGAAGTATACAAGTTGATATTGAAGCTGAGATTGGGTTTCAGATACAGTTTCTTCTTCTCTCCTTATGCTGTCATCAGTAGTCTTCTGTTAACGTGGATCAGTAGTTCCCAGACCAGTAGCATCAGCATCCCTTGGGAATTTGTTCGAAATAAAGACTCCCTGGTCCGACCTCAGATCTAACTGAATCAAAACGTTTGGGAGTGGAGCCCCCAGTTTGTGTTTTAGCAGGCCCTCCAGGTGATCCTGATCCATGCTACAGTTTGAGAACCACTGCCTTAGGTCTTTTACTAGTTGTTGCCTAGTAAACTCCATCAATGTTAGTTGAAATGGACTAAGCTAAGGTCTGTGTTAGAGCTGCTATTAGTATAAGCCTATTCCTTGAGAGCATTTTTGTTAAAGTACTGACTGAAGTAGTGGAAGGTAAACGTCACCTCTTGTGGATTTATTCTGTCTGATTTTTGGGAAATTTCCTGAGGTCTGTTCTTTTCAGCCTGAGTAACACAAATCAAGAATGTATGTTTTAGGCTATTTAAAAAAAAAAAAAATCATTGGGTGGGATACGTTAGTGGTAACATGCATTTTTAAAAAGTGTTATAAAGAAGTAATTCAGGCTATAAAGCCTGGATTATGCCCAAGGGAAGGAAATAACCCAGATACAGATGTCCAGAAAGTACTAAGTTTGTTTTGGCAACCTGCCAGGTTAGTGCTATTGTATTCAGAATTCACAAGCAACAGGGCCAAGGTTGCTTGTGAGGCAGGAGCTGGTCAGTGGGAATTCTCTAGATTTTAGTATAGGATGTTTTCTCCTTTTAAGGAAATTAGTTTTGAGTAGATAAAGCATTTGCTGTCTTTGTGCCTGCTGTATTCTTTAGTGAAATCACTGGATAGGATTAAAAACTATTGAGGGATGATAGTCAAGGATTGGCAGAGATTTTAAAAGCCTACTTTCCACAGGGAGTCAGGTTAAAAATGGAACTATATAAAAAAGAAAAGATTGGTGCAAGGCTATTAAAGGAACTAGAGAAGATGCCCTCTTAATGAAAAGAATAACTTCAATTCCCTTTCCTGTAACTTTATGACACAGAACTAATTGTGCTTATCCTTCTTAATGTGTTTCTATATATGTACCAACATCGTCATCGCTATAGACCTCTAATGAGCAAGCTTCATAATTCTTCCCCTGCTGAAGTACAACCTACCCACGGCAGGCTGAGGAATTTTCATTCTTTTGAAAACTCATACTGGATGTGATTAACTCTTGGGTTCATTAAATACTTTTTAGTCTATATTAAATAAGGGCTGATGCTGTGTTTTCAATACAATAAAAATTAACTTTTAAAATATGTTTTAATCTACAGACTTCCAAAAACCTAAATACTGATACTTGGAGAGCTCTTCTTTCTTCTTTTTTATTTTTTTAAGTTAGAGTTTAGGTTTAGCAGAGCATACCGTGTTTCCCTGAAAACAAGACCCGGTCTTCTATTAATTTTTGCTCCACATTAGGGCATATTTTTCAGGAGTGTCTTGTTTTTTCATGTACAACAATCTACATTTATTCAAGTAGAGTCGTCATCTTCTTCTGGAACATAGTCATTACGTACTAAATGCTTCCATCTGGCTGACCATTATAACTGGGACTTATTTTTGGGGAAGGTCTTATTTTCGGGGAAACATGGTAACAGAAAATCCAAGTTAACGGTGGCTTAAAATAGAGATCATTTTATTTTATTTTTCATGCATAAAATCTCCCAAATAGTCAATATAGATTTGATATAGTGGATCTGAAGTATCAAGGACACAGACTCTTTCTAACAATGTATCTTACCTTACTTTCCAATGTTACCTCATGGACCAAAATTGCTGTTGGAGCTCCAACCATTGCATCTTCTTTCTAGTCAAAAGGAAGGAGGAAGGGAAGAAGAAAGTCATGTTCTCTCTCTTTAAAGGATATTTTGTTGAAGTCCGGTGTAGTCTTTGGCCAGAACATGGTCCCATGGCCATACCGAGCCACAAGGGAGGCCCTATAGGACATGTAGTGTCTTCTGGAATGCCATGTGCTGAGCTAAGAGTTGGAGGTTCTGTGTCTAAGAAATAGGAGAGATTGGGTATTGGAGATAATCAGCAACTTCTCCCATGGCATACAAATGAATCATTTTGAAGCAAGGAAGACATTTTCCAGTTGAAGTCTACAATACTTCACTTAATGCCAGAGACATTCTTAGACTTGCAAATGCAATAACCAAAATAGAAAATACATTGAAAGAGAGAAATGCTATATTATAGCAGACCAAAAAAGAATCGTATTTTGGTACACTCCAAACTCTGAGTATTTTAACTTTTTACCTTTTTTTTTTTATTATTATCTTGGACCAAGTTTTTCTGATCCTAATCTTGGATCCATAAATTAAAAGGAATACAAATTAAAAGTTAATTACTAGATCTATTCCTAGAACACATGTATTAATTACTAGATTAATTAAGTGAAAGGCAAGAGGAAATCAAATGAAGAATGAGCACCATGCTATTTCCTTTTTGATTTCACTTTAAGAGATCAAGGAATGGCATGGCAGGTAGAGTGGTGGTGATGAGAATGATGGCTTACATTGCTTACTTCTCTGCGGTTTGCTGTTCATTTCCAGGCCATGTATCCATGCGTTTTATTTCCCCAAGGATATTGTGTCAGGTTCTACTTAAGTATTTTCTCTCATTTTAATTATAAAGGTTTGGTCTTTAGAAGGGAAATAAAGCTGGTCATTTTGGACCGTGTTAATTAGCTTTTGCCAGTATTTTGTGTTCGTTTCTATATCTTTGACCTAAACATTTGATTGAAAATTCACAGAAATCAGTGTTTTATGCATTTTTGTGTCACCTAACAGAAATATTAATATTTTAAGCCTGTAGTGTCAAACCTGAGGAGTTTAATCATTTGGGAGTGAGTAGAAGAGGGTAGAGAAGTCTCTGGATCAGTGCAGCATCATTCATCAGGCTCAGAGGGTTTGATAGGCACGAGTCACAAATATTTCCATCTCCTTTCTTCACAGAATTGCCTTTCCTGATAACTGCAAGTGAGCAGTTGTTCAGGTAAGACTTTGTCAGGCGGTTGTACATTATTAGCAGAAGGGTAGTAACTTTGGCTGATGATAGGCTAGTGATCACCAGCCTTAATTTTCTTGAGCTGAGCGAAGATGTGCCTGGCATACTTCACAAACAAGATTTTATATGATACAAATGTCCTGTTACTGGTATTGGATAATATTCTTCAGTTATGACCAAAGGCAATACCTAAAAATATAAACACCCGAGATAAGCTTTACTTTTCAAGTAGTACACAGTTGTAATTAATTAATAGTATTAATATTAACAGTCATAATAATAATATAAATAATAGCTCTTAATATTTATTGAGTGCTTGCTATATGCTGGGCATAGTGCTAAATCCCTTAATATGCATTTTCTTATCTGATCCTCATAACTGTATAAAATAAACAGTATTATTGTTTCCATTTCACAGATGAGAAAACTGAAGATTAGGGTGCGCGGTTTAACATTTGAACCCAAGTCTGTTTAACTCCAGGGTCTCTGTGCTTTAGAGAACTGATCATACCTGAAGATCTGGTGCCCCAGGTCCAGGCCAGGACTTGGTAGAGGGCAGTCCCAGGGCAGGTTGATTGGGAGTGACAAGGAAATGAGTTTCCTTGACCGCTGCACTGCTGAGGGGGAGAAGAATAAGGTACCCAAAACATTAGTGAGTTCATAGTGGCCATATTTGGAGAGAATTTTCTGTAACTTTGAATGCTTTTTTCTTCTCACAGAAAATAGGCTGATTTTTTTCCTTTGCTTGATGATTAAGAGGATAGTTTCATTTTCATTCAAAAGCAGCAAGTAAACATGATGCCAAAGTCTCCTGCCACCCCTACCCTCCCTTCCCTACAGGATTTGCAGAGTAATTTAGAATACTTTATTATAGGGTTCCTTAAATATCTGAATCCCCCTAAGTTCCTTTGTGTTTGTTTACAGTTAATGTGTTAAGAGCCATTGACATTTGAAGATCATCAGAAGTGAAGATAAAACATCTCAAATATTATAATGTAAGTGAATGGGAAAATGGAAATAAAAAATGGACAAAGGTTAATATTGACAACAATATTTCTGGAATCCATATGTTACCCCAAATGAAATTTATGCCCATGAGTAACCAGTAACTTCAAACTTTAGTCCCAATTCTAAGTCCCAGTCCTTAAAATTCTGTGTTGTTTTCTACCTGGGGAAGCAGTGACTAAGTTTTAGTCATCGGTAATTTTTCCATTAGAATTCTTAGGCTTTTGTGTACTGTTATTTTCCTTTTCCTCTTTAGTACTTTGCAGTTTACTTTGCAGACAAGGGCTCATGCTGTATTTAAAATTGTATGTGTGTAAAAAAAAATTATGTGTGTAGAGACCGGTCCTTGCTTTCCAGCTGCTGAGGTATGTTTTACCCAGTTTTAATTTTATTACTGTTTTTTTGTATGTTTCTTAGCCAAAAATATGGCCAGTTAGCTACCTGGCCTCCTCCCTTCCTTCCCTTCTTTTATTATCCCTTCCTTCCTTCCTTCCCCCTCTTTCTTCCTCTCTGTAAATATTTGTTTAGCATCTACTATGTCTGCACATTAGATCTAGAATTCCTAAGACCTTGGCACTGAAACAAATCATGTTATCTTTTTATATAGTTAAGGGCACTAGAGATCATTTAATGTGACAGGACTTGTACTGTCCTCAAATGTGGCTGGGGATCACCTGCACATTTTAGTCACCTGTGGTGCTTTGTGAACATTCACCTTCCTAGGTTCCAGCCCAGACATTTCTGAATCACTGAGCTTGGGTCCAAAAACCTTTGCTTAAAGTGAAAACCACTGATCCAGATACTTTTGAATTCTAGTCCAACTCTGTAAGTTTGTAGATGGGGGAACAGACCTAGAGAAGTTTAATATTATAACTTACCCAAAGGCACAATAAATGTTAGGCCAGGAAAGGTTGGTATTGTCTCTTCCAAAGTCACAGAGCTATTTAGTGCTAGAAGCGATCCCCGCATACCCAGTTCTAGACTTCACTAAGTCACATAGTCATTTTTGTTGGGCCTGACAGCTTCACTGTGTACATATAAAATCATAACTAATCAATCACTGTTCCTCCCCCGCCCCCAAAAGAAAAGTAACTAAAAGCACATACTGGTTATGTGCATGAAAAACATGGACTGTTTCTCATCTTTAGTCAAATATGTAATTGATTCTGATTTTGAAATCATTGGGTGGAAAAAAAAAAACACCTGGTAGTCCAGGGAGAGGACAAACACTTTTTCTTTTCCCCATGGCATTATCTGTACTTGGCCTTTATGTTTTATGTTTCTGAGGAGGGAATCTGATAACATTTTTTGAATGATGGTAGCCTGCATAGTGCTTTGCAAATAGGTGCTTGATAGACTGTAGTATGAACAGTATGTAGTATGAAAACATAGGTAGTAAGAAAAATCTTTTTTTTCCTTTGGATTCTATAAGATACTATTAGGAGTGATTTTATTTGCTTGGTATAGAATCTGATGCTTTATAAACCAAGCCAGAGACCTTAAATCATTGAAGTTATTGTATATTTTTAATACTACACTGTTGTGGTTTATATTCACAATATTTCTGAGGGACTGAAATAGTCTAAAGTATTTTGTGAACTATAAGAGTCTGAATTACATTTGGAAGGTCAAAAAAAGGTGTGAATTGATTTTGGTATTGTGTATATTTTATATTGTATTTGTATAGCATATTGATAGTTACTGAATTGTAACTTTACATTAGTAAATGTAGTTATCCAATTTTTTTTAAATATTCTGTAATTCTGAAATTTACTAGTGAGTGTAACTATAAAATGCAATTACCCAATTTTGTAGCTATTTTGGGATATGTCTTAATTGTAAGATTTTTAAAAAGTGACATTTAAAAAATCATTTCTAATAAGTTTATTATATTTTGTAATTATAAATTTTCTATCCATTAATTTTTTTTTAAAATAATTTTCGTGACCACAGACTCAAAATCCTAAATATAATAGATCTAAAAAGGAACCTTATCTATTAGGTAGTCTGATTCCTTCAGTTTTTATGTTGAGCACTAAAGTTAGGGGCTTGCCTAGGAGTGGAAGCTTTATGAATGTTAAAATATATTTGTGAACAAACAATAACATTTATTGTATTTCTATAATGATAGTATAGAAAGCTTTGAAAATTGTAGTGTCACAGAAATATAATGTGTTATGATTACTGCTGTGGGTTTGTGATTTAATTGAACATGTTTATTATTGTTTAATTTAAAATCGGAAAGAAAAAGCATATGCTTGTCACTTGGTTTGTTCTCTTATTTCTAGTGACTGAGATTTTACTGAGTCTCCTTTAAGCACATGGTACTAGAATAGATACTTTGCACGTTGCCAAAAGTTCTTTCACTGTGCTAATCCAATCCAGATTGTCACTTAACATACTCTAAATTACACAAAATACTCAGGATGATACTTCTATATTGGAAGAGTTCTGTCAGCAGTTTTCTAAGAAAAAAATGATTAATGAATGAATAAATGAATGTATTATTTGTCAATGTAATCAAAGTCGCTAATAGTAAACACATTTTGGTGTAGTTTTTATGTAGTTACAAAGCTGTTTCACCTACACCATCTCAACTATTTCTCATAACAGCCTTGTGAGATAGGTCCTCAGTGGGCAGTTGAGTAACTGAAGCTCAGAGAAGTGACATGATTGGCCAGTGTCCCCTGCTTGAGGGGATGGAACTGGAACTTGGACTAAATGCCGTGCTGTTTCCACTGCTCAACATGAGTTATAACATGGAAGTTTTGAAGCTTCATAGGGTATATGTTTTGCTATTTCAAAGGAATTCTAAATATTGGAAAATTGATGACAGGTTCATCTTGTTCAGCCAGGCTAATTATTCAGTGCATACTTCTCTTTAGAAGTCTGACTCTTTTTGCTACTCTAAAAATACTTACAAGAAAGAGATGCAGGTATATTTTAGATAAAAGACTCATTCTCAGCATGACTACAAGTGTGTGCTGCCTAAAATTATTTGAGTATTTAAATGTTTAAAAGAGTAGTGATTATAGTCTTTAGAAGTACATGGTCTGTAGAACTATATAAACTCAGAAAATATATAATACTGTGTGATATGATACAGCACAGTGTAGTGAAAAGTCTTGATTCTTTCTTATCGTGTTCCCCAGAAAATAAGGCCTAATTGGCCCATCAGCTCTAATGCGTCTTTTGGAGCAAAAATTAATATAAGACCCGGTATTATATTATATTATGCCTGGTCTTATGTTAAAATAAGACTGGGTCTTATATTAATTTTTGCTCCAAAAGATGCATAAAGCTCATGGTCTGGCTAGATCTTATTTTCGGGGAAACATGGTAGTCTAGGTTCTTTTGTTCTGAGTCTACTTCTTAACTATGAGTCTGGATTAGTCACTTGCTTTCTCTGAGCCCGATGCCCTTATCTAGAAAAAGGGTAAAATGATGTCTGCTGTCCCATCTTTACAAGATTGTTGTGAGACCTAAACATAATGATTGATGATGATGACAATAATTGAAGAAAACAGCTAACAGCTATGTAGTGTGGACCATGTGCCACTGTTTTATGTATTTTACACATTAATTTAAATTCTGTTATTCTCATAGGAATAAATCTTATACCTGTGAGGTATTAGAGTTATCTTTATCACCACTTTATAGATGAGGAAACTTAGACACAGAGTGTTTAAAGTAACTTCCTCGAGGTCTCACAGGATGGCTGAACCAGAATTTACCACCAGGCAATCTAGCCCCAGAGTTGGTAATATGTATGGAAGATAATGTGTATGAGAACACTTCTGACATTTGTAAAGGACCACGCTAATGTTAAGTATTAGTACTTTAAAAATTACTTTAAAAGAGACGTTTTCTTCATCCTTATTATACACATGCAGAAAGAAGACAAAAACAAGCAAGAAAATAGTGTTTTTTTTTATGATTTATGATTTTGAACAACTAATCTGGTAAATAGTAAATAGTATTCAAAATTGTGAAGGGATAAATAACTGAATGATGCCAGTACTTAGATTTTTAACTTAACCTTTTGAAGCTAGAAGGAGAAAGAAATATTGAATGTTCTTTTTTCCTACTGAATGTTTTAACTTAGTGACTGCAAAACAAAACAAAATAACTGTGTTAACTTCATTTATATGATTTCAAGTTTATGCAGAAAAGTTATGTCTCATTACATTGAAGGGGGAGTAACCAATTAATAGTAATAATTAGTTTTGCTCTGTCGGCAAAAAAAAAAAAGTATCTATCTTGATAGCCTGAAGAATAGATATTTTACTTTCTCATTTTCATAATGAATTCAGATTTGCATGATGGGATGAGAAAATGAAATGTGAGGTCATTTATGAAGGCATGAATTCCCCATCTGTTTTCTGTATTTGTTTGGGTAAAAGTGTTTGTTGAGCAAGTGCTTACTGAATAGGTCAACTCCCCTCTTTTAGTGTTGTCTCTGATCTCACATTTCAATTTGTGATGGAAGTGTTTATTTCTAAAAGAAAATGCAATTTCAGAGTAGTGTGCTTTGAGCTCCAATGAATGATCTGACCAATTTTCAATTTAGTATCACATTTTCTTATTTAAACTGATACATAAATAACTTTTCCCCTCTAGGCTACTTATGAATCCATATGAGGTTTCATTTTAGCTTTTATCTGAAATTGAATCAGAGATTTTTTGAAGGAGTTCTGGGAAACAATCTCTTAAGAGATTGCTGACTGAGGGTGTCGTGATTGATTGCTGGGACTCAAGTTCCCTCCTACTCTCTAGTTCTTACAGCGTCCCTCACGGACACACTCATTTTGGCGAGGATACTTTGGATTTTACCTGTTTTATCTACTTATATTTCCAGATAAGATCTTTGAAGAAGCAATACTCTGCAGAAAAAAAAAAAAAAAAAAAAAAAAAAAGACACGTGTGGACCATTCCCTATACAACCTGTTTTTTCATACTTGCTGTTGCATTACCAGATAATATACCCTGCGTTTAGTTTGGGAAATGTAATTGATAGACCTGATATTAAACTAATACAAATTAAACTATACCCAAGGTCACGTGTACTGTAGAACCTTGGGGTTTTCCAGACTAAGTGCCAACATGATCCAGCTGTCCCAGATCTCAAATCCCCTTTGTTTGTCTGAAGAATACAAAATGTAATCTCTCCTTGCTGTCCATCAGATGCCATGATGATAAGATCATTTATGCCATCTCTTTTATACTTTAGATTGGTTATGTTTAAAAATTCATTCTTCTGGTGTAGCATTTTTAAAAATAATTATAAGCTGTAAATTAATTTGTTTTTGGGAGTTTTCTATTTTGGTGATCCGGCGAATAGTCTTGACAATAAGTCTTTTGTGTCCCAAATGCTTTATACACACTACAGGCTTTTTATTACTTTTTTAAATAAAATTTTCAACAGAATGACTAATCGCGCGTGCACAGTGCTTATGACACTTAGTCCATTGTGCAAGTATTGAGAGCAAAATTTGCATTCCTACAACACTTCTTCACAGTCAGAATATAGAGCCCATTATTTTAATGTTCTTGGGCAAACGTGCTGTGTATGTGCTCAGGACGTTACTTACAAGAGAGTGCTTTTTAAAAAGAACCTTTTTTTTTTTCCCGTGGAATACTGAAGAAAAATTAAGTTGGCAGTAGGAGTGAAGCTGTTTACATAAGGCAAGTGATTTAGATCTTATTGTAATGATGGTGGTCAGTAATGATTGTAAATCAAAGAAATGCAGCCAAGTCCTCTGGAGGCATTTGTTCACCAGGATATGAAAAGACAGGTCACTTCTTTCCAGACTGTTTTGATATAAGAGTATCTAACGCTGGTATGTTTGTCTGTATCTCTAATTTTCAGAAATTCTTTTTCACTTTTGCTAGAAATGTTTTTATTGGATTTTGAAATATATGAGAAGTAAGAGGAATGTAAATATATTTATGACATCTGTTAGTGTTTGGATTTTATTTTTCTGTTCATTACTGTGAAATACCTCCAAGTATTAGTGTGGTTGATAATAAAGTCACGATAATTCCATTAACCATCCAGCAAATGAGCAGAGCCAGAGGGGGTCAATGCTTTGCTAATGGTTACATTGAAACATACTGGTGATGAAATTGGTTTTGTGATTGAAGCTTTGGGAGGGTCTTCTGCTTGAATATATCAGAAGTTCTAAGATATAGGCACTCCTGTGTTCACTGCAGCACTATTTACAATAGCAAAGGTATGGAAACAACCTAAGTGCCCATCAGTAGATGATTGGATAAAGAAGGTATTACATGTATTACACACACACACACACACACACACACAGAGTGGAATATTACTCTGCCATAGAAAGTGAAATCTTACTATTTGCAACAACATGGATGGACTTAGAGGGTATTATGCTAAGTGAAATAAGTCAGACTGAGAAAGACAATTACCTAAAAAGACAAGAATCTAAAGAACAAAATAAATCTGAAACAGACTTATAACTACAGAGAACAAACTGATGGTTGCCAGATGGAAGAGGAGTTGTGGGGCTGGATGAAAAACGTAAAGGGATTAGGAAGTACAAATTGGTAGTTACAAATAGGCATGAGGATGTAAAGTATAGCATAGGGAATAAAAAAAAGTTACATAAGATGTGTGCATGTACGTGTGTGAGGGTGTGTGTGTACGTGTGTAATACGTATATTTTTAAACCTTTTGTCCCTGATTTTTATACTTTGTATTACGTGATTCATCCATTAACTTTTTTTAAGTTTAAAAGTTTGTATGTTCCGTTGTCAGATGAGGACATTTTATGTACAGATTTAAGTGAGAAGTACTTTTAGGGCTTTGCTTCATTTTAATTTAACTAGTGGATTTCTTCTAAAAAGGAGACCTTTATTTCTGCTAATCATCCTGTTTTCCCTTCTGAAGAGGGTACTCTTGTATTTCCACAGTGCTATTTTATTTGTGGAACACTTTCTACCAGCTAAGTGTTTAGCACTAATTACTTTCTATAGATTATGCTTTTTGATCCTTATTACAGTCTAATAAGGTGTCATTATTGTATAGGGAAGAATTTAGAGAGATGAAGTAACTTGCTTGAGTTACTATTTGCTGAATGGTGAATCCAAGTCTGTGTGACCCTAGAGCTCATGTTTCTGCCACTGTGCACTTCTGTTTTTTGTGTTTTCTTCTGAGTTTCCGTTGCATCGTTTACATCTCATTCCCACACTGCATTATTATGAGGTACTTAGACATAGTCAGCACCTTGATTCGACTGTAAGTCCCTGGAAGAAAGTGGATCTTTTTTCAGTTCTATCGCTAGTATGTAATACATTGATAATATTAGTAAATGTCTGTGGAAGAGAGGGCAGGGTATGAAAAAGATTTAGGAAGTACCTACTCCCCAAATAGAGGGGAAGTGTGAGAAGAGCAGAAGGGAATGTGACTAGGAGGATTTTCAGTTGGAGATAAGAGATTCTTAGTCTCCATCCTTCCAAGGCAACTGAGGGGCGCTTTAAGGCTTTAAGGCCTGGGAGTATTTGAAGGTGATAAGTGAACCCCTGCTATATGGAAACAGATTTTTCTGCCTTTACAGCATTAACAGGAATGTTTGTAAGCTCAATAATATTGAGGCAAGAAGTACTTCTGTAATAGGTACCAGCGTTCCTTTGTTTAGACATAATTTTTCTAATTTGCAAGTTTTTAGCTTGATTAATTCTCAGGAATAAGTATAACTAAAAAAATCTAACTGAAACAAAAAATAATAGAAAAGTGGACAGACTTTATTTTATTTAATGATACTATCTTGAAGAGCATATAGAGGTAATTCCTACCCCCTACCAGTAATTTGTTTGTGTACCTGTTCACCTAAAATACTACACTTTGAAATAGAACTTTTGAGACCAAAAGGGTGGAACATTGCTCTTAGGAATAGTGTAGCATAGGAAAAAGACATTCTGTTACAATAACAGCGGGCCAGTAAGTGTGTGGGAATGACTAAGAGATGATGGGATTTCTGTTTCAATCTTGTGGAAAGAAAACTGTCACTGGCTGAGATAGGGGCAGGGCTATTAAAAAACAAAGTTTGGCTAGTGCTGTCCTATATTATGCCTTTCTTACTATAAACCTAAGTTCTGTTCTTTCATGTGTGTGTCGGTGTAGGTTCATTTGGTTATTTTGTGGAACCAGAAGTTAACATTTAAGTGATATCGACTTGATCCTTTTTAATTAGGAATAAAGAGAATGATGCAGTTTAGGGTAGAATCAGGAGTCAGTTAAAGAGGGGAATTCTAGTGAGAGTGACTTCCCATTTACAGGGGCCATGGCTCTGCAAAGTTATAAATAAATGCAATTGTGAATGTAAATTGTTTATATTCTCATATAATCTTTAACAGCTCTTCATAAGGATTGATAATCAAAAGTTAGTACATTAGAATAGAATTGCAGTTTTACTCTGAGAAGTATTTAAAAATATATATTTATGTAACATTTGCTTGTTCTTTTTTTTTAATTTTATTGGGGGATATTGGGGAACAGTGTGTTTCTCCAGGGCCCATCAGCTCCAAGTTGTTGGACTTCAATCTAGTTGTGGAGGGCACAGCTCAGCTCCAAGTCCAGTTGCCATTTTCAATCTCTAGTTGCAGGGGGCGCAGCCCACCATCCCATGGGGGAATTGAACCAGCAACCTTGTCGAGAGCTCGTGCTCTAACCAACTGAGCCATCTGCCACCCTCTAAGAGGTTATTTTGAGCCTCTGGGGAAAAGGAGTCTATAACTGAATAAGTATAAAGAATAATTGATGTTATTAAAAAGAGTATTCCACCGTTAGATTTTGATCAGTTTTGTTGCTTTTGAGAAAATATTTTTATAACAATTTCATTAATTTCAAATATGTGTTTATTTATAATTTTATTTTGACATAACACACTTAACTAAAATGAATAAAGAGAAGGCAGGAATTATGTTTTACCTACCCTTGAGGTATTATGATTGTTTTTGTTTCAAAGTACACTTAACTATCCATTCTGAATCTTATCAATTACTGGAAGGTTATCCAAGGCCTGGGAATTTTTTGTGTATTTATGGCTTAGATATTTGAACTTTAGTAGGTTTTTTGTACGTCCATTAAAGGATTTATAGGAACAGAAGGGAATTATAATTTAATTTGATTTCTTAGTAACAACTCTGATTAAAAATTTGGGCAGAAAAGTACCCATACCAAGTAAAAAGGAGAACAAAATTTCATAATATTGTAGCTGTGCGAAGCCCTTTTTTTGGGGAAAGTTTATGTAGTATAGCTAAGAAATATTGAAGGACAAGTCTTTGAATTACATTTTCAAATGGGACAGTAGTTTATTTTTGTGTATCGCAGTGTGTGAGTGTGTGTGGCGAAAAGTTGGGTGCATTTTGACTATCAAGAGATGAAAATGATATTAAAAATAGTAAATGCCAGTTTAGCAAATACTTCCTATATTTAGAACTGTAACACTTCAATTCATTTGTGAGCCTAGAATTTTATGTCTGCACTCTGAATTATACAATCTTAACTTTGAACTTGAAGACCGTCCTTTATAGCATGTCCACCCCTCAAGTCTTCCTTATGACTTTAATGTCATCGTTGAATTGAATTCTTTGAATGTCATTGAATGTCATCATTCACAAAGCCCTCATTTCCTCTTCACTTCCTGCTCCATTTTAGAGACCACTCTCATGATAAAAGGTCTTGGACGTAGGAGGTGACCCATTTTGTAGCCTGTAATTAAATGGAATATGGATAACGGAGAAGGATTACTTGGTTTGGAATCATAGCTGTGTTTTTAAACTAAACATGTGTTGGGAAAAACATTATTTTTGGTGGCGGCGGGGCAGGACTTGGGAGGAGGTGGCCTTTAATGATTAAACCAGATACTATGGAAAGGCTATAATTTAATTTGAATAGTAATATCACAATTTAAGAAATCTTTACTGTTTGAAATTTCTTGGTGCAACTTATGAAACTAAGAGCCATTTAAAAAAGTGTGTTTGGACCATGAACTGTGAATCTTTGTATGTCATCTTTTCATTTGTGTGTCCAAATTTTATCCAATTTGGCTCTTGTCAGAAACAAGATGATGTGATTTTTTTTTTTTGACATTTTGTGACTTTTCCACGTCTTTTTTTAATTTGATAATGTCAAATATTTCTTTGATGTTTTCCCTATAAATTAGTTATTCCTCTAAATTATTTTAGTGTAAATAGATCTGATCTACTATTTTATTTCTGTTAATATTATGAACATGTTGTAAATACTAATTTCTAAAGAGTTCTGATTTTTATTTGGGAACTTTTCTTGGTAAATAAGCATTTATTGAGTTAATGCATTTTACCAAGCTAGAAAACATAAACTTGCTTGAAATCATTAGTAATTTTTTGCTATGAAAGTGCTGAGGGGGACATATATCCAGGAACTCATCTAGGAGGGAGTGGTGTCACCTTATAAGGTCTTTCTGAGAAGATGTCTTATTCCTTAGATAGCCCCGTCCATATTTGTTTTTGCTTTAAACTTAAATCATTTTCCACATTTATCACATATCAGTTGCAGGATACTGGCCCTTCCCCCCACTGTTATGTAAGTGTTTATAGATAAAAGAATCTTACACTTTAGACAGCATTTTCATATTGTTTTCACTTGGTCTTTATAACTGCCCAGTGAGATAATAAGAGCAAGTGTTTTTATCCTCACTTTGTAATATAAAATTGATGCTAAATGACTTTCCATGATTTATGAGACCTAATTTTTCTTTCTCTTCTCGTAGCTTAAACTTACATGTCCTGGTTGGAGTGGGAGAGTAGTTTATCTACGTGTTAGCATTTGCCAGAGTGTCCATTGCATTGTTTTGTCAAGATGCTTTTAGTATGGTTGTATATAACAGTCCACTCTTAATGCTTAAATGTAGAGAACCTTTTTTGGTCATGAAATAAAATAATACACAGCATTTACCATGAAAACAGGATCTGTGTTTCTAACAATGCTTTAATAATTAGAACTGGTTGCTAGAGGGGAAATACGAAATTTCTTTTTCTACAGATTATTTTGTTTGCTTGTCTTGTTTTAAATAAATTGTATAAATTTTCTCTGGCAGAGATGATCTGATTATGGATGATTTAGCTCCTTGGTTCTTTAAGGATCAAGTTGTTAGAGTTGTTTACATTGTTTTGGTGTTTCTGTTTGTCAGGGAATGTGCTAAACTCTGATTTTGTTATTTAATTTTTTATAACTATGTGAACTGTTTCTGGCATATGGTAAGCACTCAGTAAGTATTCACTAAATGGAGGAGTCAGAAAATAAACAAGTAAAACGAAAAGTATGTCAGATGGAAATAAATACTCTAGGAAAAATAAGGGAGGGAGTGACTAGAGAATGGGTTTGGAGTGGTTGGCAATTTTAAATAAAATGGCCAGGGAAATTCTCACTCAGAAGGCAAAGTTTGAGCAAAGAAGCTGGAGGAAGTGAAGGGAAAACAGGGAAATATTTGTGAGAAGAGAGTTACAGATATAGAAAACCAACGGTATAAAATAGTTCTTGAAGTGGAAACTTGTCTGGTGTGTTTGAGGCACCGGGAGGAGTCCTGTGTGGTTTAAGGGAGCAAAAGGGAGAATGGAAGGTGAGATCAGGGAGGCAGGCCATTTTAGGCCATTTTAAGGACGTTGGCTTTTATTCTGTGTGAGATGGGAAGGTAATGGAAGGTTTTTTGCAGACGAGTGACTACATCAGATGTTTGAAAAGGATGACTGGCTGCTGTGTAAAGAACAGACTGGGATGCAGACACATAGAGATTGGTTTATAAGCAATTGGAATCATCCAGGAGGGAGATTGTATTTGTGGCTGAAGAGGTAGAGCGCAGTGGTTGGATACGGGACATGTTTTATAGTTGCAGCCAACAGGGTTTCTGACTGATCAAACGTGTTGTGTAATAGAAGCTTCAAAGATGACTCCAAAGTGTTTGGCCCAAGAAAGTTTAGAAGGCTAGCATTACCATTTACTAAGATGTTAGAGCTGGTTTCAGGAAGCAGAGCAGGAGTTTGGTTTAGGCATATTAGACATCCACCTGGGGGTGTTAAATAAATCAATTATTGGAATCTGGAATTCAAGAAAGAAGTCTGGGATCGTGCTGTAAATTTGGGTTCATCAAGTTAAAGATGTTCCAGCTGAGATTGTTAAGGAGGGGAGGTATACATAATGAAGATAAGAGGTTCAAGGCTAGAGAATTCAGGGGTGCTCCAATGTTACGATGTTAAGAAGATGAGAAGCAATCATTACAGGAGACCTGAGAGAAAGAGTGGCTAGTGCCTAGTGAGGTTCCCCTAAGAGTATAGGGTTCTGGAAGCCAGGTGTAAGAAGTGTTTCAGAGAGGAACTATGTCAAATGCTGCTCACAGATGAGGACTAAGTGTTGACAATCAAGTTTAGCAAAATGGAAGTTCTTAATGACCTTGATAAAAGCATTTTTGCTGGTCTGATAGAAGTGGGTTCAAGAGAGAATGAGAGGTGAAGAATTGGAAGCAGTGAGCACAGACATCTCTTTCAAAGGGTTTGGTTATATAAATAAGCTCAGAGAAATGAGGTGGTATTTGGAGAGATTAAATTGAGAGAAATAATAGCATGTTTCGATGTTGGTTGGAATGATAGAGTAGAGAGGGAAAATTTTATGATGTAGGGAAGAACTGCTGGAGAGATTTTCTTGTGTAGATGAGAAGAGATGAAGTTTAGTGGAAGAGCTGGCTTTAAATGGGAGTGAGGAGGATTTCTAGGAGAATGGAAAAGTATATGAACGAGGGAAATGTGGTGTGATTGCTGGCAGTGTTAAGGGCCTAGTTGAAGTAAGTGATCATGAATTCAAAATAAGTCTAGGCCATATGGATGTGTTTTTCTCAAGACTATTCAACTATGCCGATGTGGGTCTGGAGCGGGCAGAGCTGGCTTTAACTAGCATTTCGGTGTTGCCAGGTAAGTATGATGAGGCAAGCAAGGGCAAGGGACTGATTGTAATGCTAGGCCATGGGGTTTAATAAGTTGGGGAAAGAGAGAAGTGAGGATGTAAAATAGTGAGAGACAATGAAAGGTAGTAGAACCTTGGAGATCTTGGTGGGATTGAACAATTAAAGATGTTGGCTGGTACTAACGAGAATGAGTTGGTAGTCAGACAGCAGAATGTTTGAAATGTAAATTAAGGAGAGCTTACAGTTCATTGGTAATGCCAGTGTTTAGGAGATGGTCATGATCTGAGGTAGAGCAGAGGACAAGGTCATTGGAGCCGAGGAGGTCAAGGAGCTGAGCAGCTGAGCGGCCAGGATGTTGGCTGCTGATTTATATGGATATTGAAATCATTAAGCATTCTGGCAGTTGTATTAATATTAGAAAGGATGATGGCGAACCTGAAGCAAATTCTTCAAAGAATGAGGGAGAGAGACTTAGAGATTAAGGAGGGGTAGTAGGTAGTATAGTTTGATGACATGAGATTGAATGCTTGGAGTTTTTAGAACCAAAAAGCAAGAATATCTGAAGAGCTGTAATGAGGAACAAGGTCCACTTTCCAGACTCAGTGGTTGGAGAGGGGTAGATGAGAGAAAATGAGGGCTTATTTTTCCATTTGAAAGACCTGTAGGGAGAGCAGTGTCTTCGGGGAAAAACCAAGCTTTAGTTAGAGAAAAAGGTAAAGAGACCATTTAAGAGACGAGAGAGTAGAGGAAATTTTGCTGATGATGACCTTGAAATCCAGAAGCACAGTAGTTTGGGGGTGGGGGATGGTGGATATCAGATGGGATCAGAAGAGGGGTTAGCATCTGGTAGTTCTGACTTCTTCTGGGAACTGTTGAAAAGAGAGAGAAAGGGTATAATGAAGTTAGTCCTTACAGTTTTTAAGTTGGAGTGTGGTGAGACTGTGAGCGTTGAGGGGGAGGTGAGGGGAGTTTAGGGGTCACAGTTTCGGGGTTTCCTCTTCACTTTTGCCAGTGGTGTTGGCGGGGGGGTGTCGGGGAGAGATGGAGGGACAGTCACACTCCTCCAGAGCACGTGGATTCTGATGTCCTTTCTTCTGCTGTTGGAGGCTGGGTGCTGGGAGGGAATGAGTGGTCTGGACTGGAAAACAAGGAGTGGAATAAATGACCATTTATATGAGGTAGCTCTTACCATCTCCGTTTTATACATAAAGAAACTGAGACTCAGAGAGGTAGAGCATCCTACCCAAGGTCACATGGCTATGAGGAGTGGAGTAAAAGAAAATGAAGTAGGTTTAAACAGTGAAATAGATGAGGAGTCAAGGAACAGTAACATTCTATGAAGTATCAGATTGTTATGAGAGCCTTATCTTCATTTACTTACAGATCCTACAATGTCACGTGGATTCATACCGAATTCTAAGTGGGGGATTTAATTAACAATCCAGTCTTCTCATATAGAATGTATTCTTTGTGTTCGTTGTCCAGAAACTTTTTTAAAATTATAGGAAACAAGCCTAAATGTACTGCTTGCTGGTAATCCTATCCTTACCACGCGTCTAAATCCAGTGCAGCTTCATCTTCTCCAGGGACTGTTCCCTAATTGTTCTCAACTGAGCTTGATACGCATTCAGTGAGTTTATGCGATAGAAATACTGGTGTGTGTGTAGGTACAGGCGCGCACATGCGTGCGATTCAACTCCCCACTTAGACGATAAGCAGCCTGAGGGTATTTCTCCTTTTGGTTCTTTACTCCCTGTCAGCAGCAGTGTGATTTAGTCAGAAGGGACCTGCTTCTCTAGCTGGCTCTACCACTAATTTGATATTCTGTTTCACACCATTCACTTCATTTCTCTGGGCTGTACTTTATTTGTAAATGAGGGAGCTTCACTAGAATGATCTCAGAAGTCTTTGACTTCTAAGTGAATTATGTAATCTATAATTCACTGGCTGGCTCTCACGGTAGTTGGATAACTAATGCCTATACTTGCATTTGAAAGGAACAATTTAGAAATATTACTTGGTGTAATTCTAGTTACTTACCATACAGCTTAGTGGCATTATAAGGTGTGGGCTATGGTCAAGCAGGATCAGAGGGAGAAGTAGGGCTGGAGAGAGAAGGTGGGACCAGATGGTACTACCGTACTGGCAAGTATTTGTGACTACTTGGGACTGAGAAGATTAAAGATATGTTTGAAAATCATTTGCCCAGAAGTGATAGCTGAAGCTGTGGGAGAGAGACTAAATACTAAGTACAGAGAGACTGAGTTTCAGGGAGAGAGACTGAGTACAGAGAACAGAGCTTTTAAGAGAATCTATATTTAGAGGGCAACTGGAAGAAAACTAGAGAAGGAGAAAGTATAAAGAAAACCAGTCAATTTTAATGACAGTGGAAGTTTAGAGAGAAAAGAATCCCAAGAAGGAGGCAGTGAGAGTAGTATCAAACATTGCAGAGAGGCTAAGGAGGGCAAGAACTGAGAGAAAAGAACCCTGGGTTTGTTCCTGAGGTCATTAATGACATCCAGAAAACAGTATCAATATAGTAATTATAATTGAAGGTAGATTTCAATATGTGTTATTAATGATTCTGACATAGATCAGCAACTCACGCTGAATTCCTCCTAAATGTCCAGTGTACACACACACACACACCCTCCCAGAGGACACTGGATGGTACAGGATGAAGAGCACAAGAGGAAGGGCTGACCTTGAACCTGAGAAGGACATGCTGTTATCTAAGACAGGAATAAAGAGTGGGTTTGGATGAAGATAAATATACTGAGAGCAGCAAGAGGCTAATGCAGTCTGTGCCTCATTACCTCAGGTTTTTTTCATTCACATCAGATCACTGTTTGTAAAACATGATAGAGACTGTGTTGATATAATAATTGGTTTAACATCTTATCAATAAATCCATTAGATTTTTCTCTTATTTCCCTTGACTGCTCTGTAGCATTACATACTGTTGGCTACCTATTTTGAAACGTTTTTCTTGGCTTTCACTAAATGTTGCTCATGATTTTTCCTTCTTCTGACCATTTTTTACTACACGTCTACCTCCAGTCTCTATTTTATGAAAATGAATATAGTTCCATGCAGTAAATCTCACTTCTCTTCTTGCTTTATCCTGTTCCGGGGCTGCATGATTCAGTCTTAGAGATTTAGCTGTCACCCAGCTATAAGCTCTCCAGGGAATGTCAAAACTGGTAAAGTTTTGTATTTCTATCTACTTACTTGATGAACACATCCATCCACTTGGATATTTTGCAGGAACCTCAAATTCAACAATAGTAAAATCTATTGCCTATTTCAACAGGCCCGTTCAAACTTGTTTTCTTCTGTATTTCCTATCTTTGTCATTATGTGGCCTATTTCAATTGTCGGTTAAGTGACCTAATGCAATAACCTATTAACTAATCTAAATTCCTCTGGAATTTTTCCCCCAATCGATTCTCTGTAACTCCAGCAGAATATATGACACTTCTGCTCAGAAATGTTTGATGGCTTCCTGTTGCCTACAGAATATAATCTAAACTCTTATCATGGTACCCAGGTTTCTTCATAGAACATAGATCAGCCTTTCTTTCCTCCACCCCTGCTGTGATCCACAAAGCCCAGTCATACTGGTTTCCCCAAATAGTCTACTTACGCTCTTCTCTGTCTGGAATGTTTTCGCTCTTCCACTGTACCTTGAACTCCTACTAATAGGCCCTTGTCCATCAAAAATAACACCTCTTTCAAGTCTGAATCCAGCAGCATAATTTGGATAAGTATGAATCCAATCTTTCCCAGTCACATCCAATCTTTTCCTCTTCTGTCCTCCTATAGTAGTTTTTAAACCACGCATAGCGTTCCATCACAGTCAGATTTGTAGACAGTTAAATAGGAGTCGGCCTCTCCCATGAGGCTGTAATTTGGGAACAGATTGAATGTTGCTGTATCACATGTATGTTCACAGTACCACTCATCTGACACAGAGTAAGCAGCGAATCAGCATTGCTTGAGTGAATGAATGAATGAACGAACCAACGAATGAATGATCAAGTAAAATCTAAAATCCTTTGGCCTGCTAGTGCATGGGGTGCTGCACGTTTCCCTGTGAATGCCTTGATGCCACCTCAGTCTTAAAAATTCCAAGATAGAACCTACTTTCCTTTGTTGCTCTCTGATTTGGCACACAGGTTTCTCAGGCAGCAAGACTTGGGATCATATCATGCTTTGTCCCTGCTTTCCCTTTCTTATCATATCAAGCCAGTTGCCAACTTCTATTGATTGAATCTCCAGTGTCCCTTGCATCCACTCCTATTTCATTGTTACTGCAAGTTTAAGCCCTTACTACTACTGATTTGAGGAGGTGATCTAATAGTTTCTTAACAGATTTCTTGCTTTTATCCTGCATTCTTTGACCTATTGTTAAAATAATCTTCCTAAAGCACAGAAACTTTGAGTACTTCTGATTGTCTGTTAAAAGTACCCTGTACTTCAACCAAAATGGTATACCTGTTGCAATAGCTTTAATATGCCCTGAATTTTCCACTTTTTTTTCCCCATGCTGTTCATTTGCTTAGCGAAATTGTTGGGAAGGTATTGAACCTCTTCTATATTCTGGCGAACCTCTATCATCATCTCTTTCTCAAAATCTTTCTTAAGCCTGTAAATTAAAGCTGTATATGAACTTTTCAATTTTCAAAACTTTATTTTTCTGTCATTCATTTTTAATATTCTACATTGTGCTGTGTTTTTCATGTATTCTGTTAAGTATGTAAGAGTGAACGCTCACTAGAGGCAGCAATCCTGTGTTAATTATTTATCCCTGTTTCTCTAGGAGTTCCTAGAACTTGCATATAGTAGGTTTTCAAGAGTATTAATTAAATTAAACTGAGATCATGGGGTAACTGAAATAATATGCTAGTGAAGGGAGATGGCAATTGATAGTATTACAGCTGAGAAAAGACCGTTATTTCTCTTTACAATCAGGTCGTTAGTAATTATAGAAAGAGCCATTTCAGGAGATTGATAGAAGCAGAAGCCAGATTGCGAGGGATGAAGCAGCGAGTGGGTACTGAGGAAATGGAGCCAGTGAGGATAGACAATTTGCTGTGAGGTGGAAGATGGCTAAACTCTTAAGAAATGGAACATGGCCTGCAGATTTGGAAAGAGCCTTGTGAAGGAAAACCACATGTAGTGTTTGAAAGAAAAATGAGTGTGCTGTCTGAAATGCAAGTGCCAAGTTTACGCCAAGTCATGTGTTTTCGTTTTTCACCTTGGCAGAGGAGAAGTACTCCAAATGAGTCAGGCCACTGAAGCTAATAATGAGTTCCAGTGTACTGAGGTCACAAGGTTAGAGTAAGTGTGCAAATCATAGACTACGAAGCCTTGTAAACAACCCTGTCGGGCACGGGCAAGGGTCATTCATGTTCACGAGTCAGCTGGGTTTATATTCCTATGTTCCAGTTCAATCTGATGAAATTATTTAGAGAGAAGAGTTACTGAGCCAGCCATGTGTAGTTTTCTAGGGGAGTGGTCTCACCCCTTAATTATTAGAGGTATGTTCTGAAATGTAAGACATTTGAAATAGAATCATTATTTAGCTAAATTAGAATATTTTTCAAATGTATTTTAAAAGATGGATGTAGTTTCCGGTAAAATCACTTACTATGAAAACAGTGAAAATATTTAAAGAAATTGTGGCTTATATTTTTTGATAGGATGTCGTTTATATTTATCTATAAGCAGGGGTGTTGTATTTTCACAGTGATAGTCCAGAGCTCCTGAAATAAGTGTAGCTATTGGATTTAATTTCCCTTTGACTCTATTGTGCACATATATTCTCTTAAAGACTTTATTGTAAGAAACACAATATTGGAATATTTCTATTTAGTCTTTGAGTCTTCATATTCAAGACTAAAGTTGTGATTATCTAATTAGAAAGTATATAAACACAAATACATACACATATACTTTTTGGACAGTTAATTTAATTTTTCACTGTTTATGTAGGTACTGTATGAGTATCACAGACGGTGGAACACTCGTTGCAGAAGCCCTGGACCGCATGAGAACTAAAAGGGCAGGGCTCTTAACCTTAAAGCCCCTGACATTGAAGGCAATTCAGGGAATAGCGGTCCTAAGATTCTCAAGTAGGTATATGACCACCAAAAACTTAACCACTAAAATAGTGTAATTGTTACTTTTCCCAGGTAATGAAGCTGTAATGGCCCGTGGGGATTAAGTCACTTGGCCCAGGATACTGCTGTTAGTAACTAGACAGGACTAAAAACCTGGTTTTTCGATTCCCAACTACTGTTTCTTTAACCATTCCAATGGAAATAACAGATTCCAACCAATCGTTTAAGGATTATTTGTCATTCACTCAAGACATAGTCTCTTTAAAGAAATGTTTTTAGCAGTGTGATAAGAACTCTTTAAATGAAAATGGGATACTATATATGGTATGTAAAATAATGTATACACAGTAACTCAAGAAGGAAAGTAAGACTTTCTGTATATCATCCCTTACTCTCGTTCTGCCACTCCCCCTCTCCTGAGTTTCTTTTTCATTTTGTCTTGGATGTTCTAGTTGTAGCCTCTGATGAATTTGATTAGAATAATCCATCTTTTGATCATTCATCCTTTCACTCATTAATTAATTCAATAAACATTTCCATGCTAGGCCCTGGGAATAGAATGGTGAGCACAATTGACAATGGTTTCTTCCTTCTTAAAGTTTGTAGTCTTAAGGGACATAGACATTAATGAAACGATTGCAAAGAGATGTAAGAACAGACTTTAGTAAGTGGAAAGAATGAAAAGCGGAATGTGCTGTGAGAGCAACTACTAGAGAAACTGGTCTGGAGCATCCGGTCACACTTCCTGAAAAAGCTGATGTTTCAGTTGAGAATTTAAGAAGTTTGGCAGAGCCAGGCTCCCTGCAGAGGGGCCAGCTTATTTAAGGATCTCCTAGAAGACCGGTGTGATTTGACTGAGGAGAGAGAGATGCAAAGAGGAAGTTGGAGAAGGAGGCAGGGAGCAGAGCATGCAGTGACTGAGGCTATGCTAAGGTCGGAGCAGGGGGGAGCCAGTGAAAATGGGAAAGAAACATTATGTTTAATATGAAAGAAAGAAAGGGAGGGAGAAAGGAAAATTTAAAATTTTTTTCATGGAAATTACTTTGTGCAATTAGAATGTCTATCAAGTTGGGGTAAACAGTTTTGGGAAATGCAGTTCTGAGGAAAACAAAAATAGACTGAATGTTAGTTTCTACTCACAGTTTTCTTAGAGAAAGGTTATTTATGTAGTATTTATTTTTTTACAAACTGGATCTGGATAATGCAGGCTCTGGCTCTGTCACTGCTGGTTGCGTGACCTTGGGCAAGTTTACTCAATATCTCTTTCTAGATTTCTTTCTTTAAATTTTTTTATTGAGGAATATTGGGGAACAGCATGTTTCTCCAGGGCCCGTCACCCTGAAGTCGTTGTCCTTCAATCTAAATCTAGTTGTGGAGGGCACAGCTCAGCTCCAAGTCCAGTCGCCGTTTTCAATCTTTAGTTGCAGGCGCACAGCCCACCATCCCATGCGGGAATTGAACCGGCAACCTTGTTGTTCAGAGGTCGTGCTTTAACCAGCTGAGCCATCCGGCCGCCCCTCTGGGAGCTCAGAGGCAGTTCGCTGTCTTCAATCTATTTGTGGAAGGTGCAGCTCACTGGCCCATATGGGAATTGAACCAGCAACCCTGTTGTTCAGAGCTCGTTTCCTAATCAACTGAGCCGTCCGGTTTGCCCCCTCTTTCTAGATCTCTTAAAGCTGTTCTCAAGAAATTGATAGAAAAACTCAGGGCCACACATTTATTTGATGATGTCAGAACTATAACCCAGGCCACTTGTATTTTAGTCCAGTGATATTTCCATCCTGTGCCATTGCTTTTAAGACTGCTGCTTGTCAAACCTTGGTAGCTGAGTTCAAATGAATGCAGGGAGGGTTCTTAAAATTACTAGTAGTATTTGTTTTCTTCTTTCTAGATTCTATTATTATATTTTTAGTTTTTTAAACAAATTTTCAAGTGCATCCAAGAAAGAAGTGTACAATAAACCTCTGATTACCCAGTACCCAGATTCATCGGTTACCAAGAATTTGTCACACTTTCTTTATCTTTTTTTCCTGTTTTTGATGAACTATTTTGAAGCAAATCATATCCTTTCATTCCTACATACTTCATTGCACATTTCAAAAAAATACGGATGTTTCTTCACATAATCACATCTGATAAAATTAGGTACAGTTCTTTTTTGTTATTTAATTCTCATTCATATCAAATTCCCCCACTTCTCAAAAAACCAAAAAAAATCTCCGTACAGTTGATTTTTTTAAAAAATCAGGATTCGAAGTCATATATTATATATAGTTATGTCTCTTAAGCCTCTTAATTTAGAGCACTTTCCTCCACTTTTACTTTTCATGTCATCGTCTGTTTGCAGACTTTTCCGATAGACCATCCAGCATTCTGGATTGGTTCTTTGTGGTTTCACTTGTTCTTCTGTATTTGTGCTGTCTAATAATGAGCCATTAGACACGTATGATTGTTGAGCACTGAAATGTGGCTAGTCGGAGCTGGGATAGGCTGTGAGTATAAAATCCACACCAGACAGTGTAAAGAATATAAAATTTCTCAATAATAGCTTTTTATGTTAACTGCGTGTTGAAACAGAGAAAGGTTGTTATTGATGACATAATTAGGTCTCCTCTTCCAGTGGGACTTTCCTGTCCTTCTTAATATATTTTTTAGAAGTTTCAAGTCTTTTTTGTATAGAAAGAAAATAATTTTAAAATGTCAATTTCAAATTGGAAATCTTTCACTTCTAAACCAAGAGAAACTCCTTTGATGATGTTCATCTTCTAAGACTATTAGTCAGCTCAGGTTTGCTTCCAAATTCCTATAGAATGGGTGACAAGAGAAGTTTATTTCTCACAGTTCTGGAGGCTGGGAAGTCCAGGATCAAGGTGCCGGCTGATGTGGTGCCGGCTGAGGGCTGTCTTTGGCGGGCTTGCAGGTGGCCGCCGTCTCACTATGTCCTCACTATGTCCTCACGGGCCTTTCCTCAGTGCATGCCGGCCTTCTCTGTCTCTTCCTCTTCTTACAAAGCCGCTAATCTTATCAGATTAGGCCCCCACGCTTTTGACCTCATTTAACCATAGTTACCTCCTAAAAGCCCTGTCTCCAGTTACTATCACATTGGGGATTAGAGCTTCAACGTAACATTTTTTTGGGAGGCGGGGGGCACCATTTAATTCATAGCAATGGCAGACTTAAATTTTAAATGGTGTCACACTGACAACACAAATGCTTCTATACTGGGACTAATATTCATTTTTATAATACTTGGTTAAGATAATACGGTCCAAGACATAATTTCTTATTTTGTAAATACAGGTTTTTAATTGTAGTCCTTGATGTTTTCTTCCTTTCAGTAAATCTTTGGTTACAGTCACTTTGGGACATTTGTATTCCCACTTGTTGTATGTCACAGCTGAAAGTAGTATTAATGAGAGGTGAAATAGCAGCTTTGCCATTATAATTTTATTTGTGCAGCTAATCTGACTTGGAGGATAATATGTGCGCAATAATTGACACTCAGTTGCTATTCTTTTTTAGACACTCAACATGTTTTATTGAGAGCAAGGTGGGAATATGATCTGTGATAAATAATCTTGAAATAGTATACAATAAGACAAACAGAGGCGGAGCTTGTAGATGAATAAATACAATAAAGTGTTAAGGTATTGTGACAGAAATACAGAAAGTGTACAGTAAAGGAAGAAGGAGTCACACCTATTAGATGGGTAGTGGCAGAGGGCATGGAAGTGCATGGAAGATATTACAGACAGAATCAGCAGGGGTAGCATAGGACAGAGGCATGAAATGCTAGAGGGAATCTGCAAGGCCTTCCAATGGCTTCAGATGAGTAAGAGCTACAGCCAGTTATGTAGAACAAGAGCCAGATCGTGGAAGACGTCAAGTGTTATGTTAAGGTGTTTTGGCTCGATTCTGTAGGCAATGAGGAATCATTGCCTACAGATTTAAGCAGGGGAATGATGTGATCAGATCTGTTTTTGAACACTCACTTTGGTGTTGGTTTGGGATGATACTTGGATGAGTAGGAGAAAGGAGACAGGTGATTTGCGGTAGTCCAGGGAAGAGGTGTTCAGACAGTAAAAATTAGGATAGAAAAAGCGATGCATTCAAGAGATTAGAGGGAAGTAGACTCTACAGGACTTTTGATGGGATGTGATGGGCTTGCTGAGCACTGCCTTGGGCTTCACTGGTGTTTCTAACCATGAGTCTTAAGTGGCCCCTGTGTGAAGATTTCCTTCATTAGTAGCCAAGGTTTAGCAGAGGAGAAGGTGAATAGTTATATTGATCCAAATTTAGGACTCGCTGGGTAGTGGTGGCCAGTGGATAAGGATATAAGTACACTGAAGTTTTACCAAGAAAGTATAAAGTATTACACTATATATTCCAGGTTAGGTAGGAAAGGAAGTGAAGGCGGAAGAGGAGAGCAACAAAGTGTGACTGTAAAGTGAGGGGTTGAAGGATGACTTGTCTCTGCTAGGTTGAAGATTAGATGAAAGGTAAATTAAGAAAGTGAGATGTTTGGAAAGGATAACGTGTGGTCAGACATTGGTTTCTTTGAGTTTAAAAGTACAGAGGGTGAGTCGTTCCCAGAAACAATAAAATCCAGGGTATGACGACAGAAGCACCTTGCTAATGTGGGAATATGGATGAGGTATATAGGAATTGAGGAATTTTGAGGTAGATTGCTGCATGTTGATCGTTATGGACATATAAATTCCCTTGATGATGACAGCGTTGCAGTAGAAAGAAGCTTTGGGGAAGAAAGTGAGCCAGTTGGAAAAGTCCTTAGTGAGTGAGGAGGAGTAATTAAAGGTAAGTGCATGACAGACAGTAACAGGGAGGCTGTGTACCCAAATGTCATGAATCTCAGCTAGAAGGCTTTCATATATGAAGACGGAAAAGTAATACTAGTGTACAAGCATTAGAGAGGAGCTGGGGAAATGCTGGTGTCCTCTTTGGGCTTTGATAGAAAGAGTGAATTCCTTCTCTCTAGGGAAGTGAATTCCTGGAAGAAAGTGTCAGTTGAGGCGAAGAGGTGGAGGGGAGAATCCTGTTGAAGACGTGAGGGAGTCTATTCACCATGGAATGAAGATTCCAGTACACAGGTTAGGAGGAGTTAATAGCTGGAGGAAGACTTGGACAGGGAACATGGATGGAGGAAACGCATAGTCAGATTAGAAGGTCTGGCATTTTTGGAGAATGGCTCAGGAAAACAAGGATAACAGGAACGGTCGCATTGACTTGGTGAAGTTTATGGTTCTAGGAACACTGAGGGCCGAAGTGGTATTGGTTACCTAATGAAGTTAGCAGACTGCAGTCTGCTCCGAGTTCAAATGTCTTGCCGATCACAAGAGTCTTATTATCTGGCAGTTTATAATTTAAAAAGGAGGTGGCCATGTAATTAAAAAGCTCTAGTCTAATGTGGAAAGTGGAAAGTGCAATTGCAGAGTATAGACAGAAGTCGGTGAAAGTGCAGAGGAAGCTGAGTTTACTTCTAGCTGAAAGGCTTCTTTTTAACTGGGTCTTAAAGAGTAGGTAGGATTTTAATTAATAGATTGGGGTAAAGGGGCATTCTGTTTTGGAATGGCATGAACAAAAGTATGAATTCACGGAAATACAGAACTTGTTTGTGGAACACTTCATGAAAGGTAAACAGAGAGAGCTTGATCTCAAGATGAGCAAGGGAGAAATGGAAAAGAGCACTGGAAATTAGATTTATTGCACCAGCAGCCCATGGCGATCAGAAACATGTAAAGAGCCCGTATGACAGAAGAAAAAATAACTACTGAAAATAGAGCTCTGCATTCTAGATGTCCATGCCCACCGTCAGTGTGAGTAGCCACGAAGGGCAGCACTTCATGTTTATACCAGGAGAGCTCTCGATATGTGTGTGTGTGTGTGTGTGTGTGTGTGTGTGTGTGTGTGTGTGTCTGCCTGCCATAATCACAAGCACAGTACTATGATATAACCCTGACCCTGTTCCTTCTAGCCTCTCATTGCTTGCCTGGAGTTTAAAACCTTTTGTAAACTGGTTATATTGAAGTACACATTAGTGCTTCTTCAAATACAACGTTGTGAATCACCGTATCTGCCCGTGTTTATGCATGAGTGAAAAGAGAAGACAGTAATTAAAGGCGGTTTGCCACACTTTTATTTGTAAGACTGATTCTTTGAATTTGAGATTGCAAAGTATTAGTTGCAGAACTTGGTTTTGTTTATTTTATTTTTCTTAGATTTATTTACTTTGGCTCTAAAGAACTACTTGGTTTAGTCGTACTTGCTGTAATATTCTGTCAATATTTTTTTTTTCTAAGTAATATACTACTCTCTCTTAATTCCAAATTGTCTTTTATTGCCTTTAAGAGTTTTATCTGTTTTCCCAGAAGGTCACATGCATAAAAAGTAGTATTACTCATTTGAACTTGCCCAAAATATACTTTATGAGGTATTAATTGCCATATCACTTAGAATTGTGTCTGGTTACACAGAATATAAAACTCCATTACAGTGATTTTAAAAATTGAACTCCATTTATTTTTACGTAACAAAAATTTCCTTAGTGCAGTTGTTGGTGTGGATTTGGCTGTTCAGTGATATGAGGACTTTGTGTTCTGCCCAGTGTTTGGCTCCCTGTCCTGAGCAAGCCAGCATGGTGGTCATGCTTACACGATGGCTGCAGTATTTCTAAGTTTTATATTCTTGTTCCAGGCAAAAGAAAGTGGGAAAGGTTTAGGGCTACCCAGCTCTTTCTGCTCCCCTTTATTAAGAAACGATTCCATAACCATCAACAGACTTCCTTTTACATCCCATTGACCAAAATTGTGTCACATGGTTCTCTGGCCACAAAGGAGCCAAAAGCAAGCATGTTATCGTGGGCTGTACACAGACTATCCTGATCAAAGTCATGGAAGAAAGAGGTACCAATTATCTATCTATCTATCTATCCGTAGATATAGATATATAGGTAGGTGTGTGTGTGTGTGTGTGTGTGTGTGTGTATGGAGTAGGCAGCAAACAGTATCTTTCAAAGTATGGTTCCTAAAGTTTGTTTTACTTGTTATTTTAACGCAGATAGCATTTAATTAATTAGAAGTTGGTAATATAAGAAGAAGTCATAATATAAGACCAGGCCTTATATTACAACAATAAAAGGGAAAGAAATACAACATTCTACACCTCTTAATTTCTCTTTCCTTACATTCTAAAACTAGACAATAGGTTTTTTTTTTTATGACTGCCCTTTTGTATAATATAGGTTATTGGATATAAACATAGAACAACCACAGTCATACTTTGAAATAGTTAATAAAATAAAGAGATGTTTACGTTTGAAAAAATATTAATTGTTCCCGCTGGAATACCATTTTCATCCACTTAAGTGAACTTCTTTTGGGAGAGATGATTTTCATATTGTATAAATATGTAAAAACATTTGTAGATGGCATG